>NW_017210823.1:0-2216 GCF_001704415.2 Capra hircus
TGGATGTGTGTGGAACTCTCGTGCTTCCTCTCGAGTGGAGACCGAGAATGTCGGGAACTTCTTCAGTTGCAGCAAGGTTGTGAAGGACCCTGTGGAAAGTTCCAGAGGTTAGGTGTGATTAGCCTGGAGACGCCTCAGGCAAATGGGCCTCATCTTGCCTGGAGGGGAGAACCTCCTGGTTCTCGAGTTGCGGCAGGTGCTCTCGACTTACGACTGGGACCTCAGGACCCGCTCTGGTGGCCTCAGGAAAGGCCAGTCCCCATGCCAGTTGCTCGGGGGCCTCGGGATTCCTCTCCCGTTGATGCCGGGGCCTAAGACCTTGTGTGGAGTCGGTGCCAGAACCTGAGTATTCCTCTCCAGTGCTGACATGGATCTTGAGGTCTTCTGGAGTCTCCCCAGGGGAGTCAGTAATCGTCTCTAGTGTGGGCATGCACGTGCGCTTTCCTTCCGAGCTATAGCAGCAGTGTCAGTCTTCCCTTTCGCGTGGATCAAGGGATCTGTGGCTTTCCCTCGAGGCTTTCCCACGAGGCTTTCCCACGAGGCTTTCCCACAGGGTTTTCCCTCATGACACCGTGGTGTGAATCGATCCTCGGCTTCAAAGTCGAGGCAGTGCAGGGAAAACAGGTTTCCCTGGAATGGACTGACACAACACGGAGGACTCTGGGAATGGTGGCACGACCCTGGAGTTCCTCTCGCCTTTCCTGTGGAGAGTGCCTCCTCTTGAGATGCGACGGAAACGCCGGGGAAATCTTTCGCGATCACGCAGGGAAAGAATCCCTCTTCTAGAGCTAGGAGGAGGAAAGGGGCTCCTCTGGATGTGAGCGGGACTCTCGTGTTTCCTCTCGAGTGGAGACGGGTATGTCGGGGAACTTCTTGAGTTGCAGCAAGGGTGTGAAGGACCCTTTGGAAGTTGGCAGAATTTAGGTGTGATTAGCGTCGAGACGCCTCAGCGGAAATGGGCCTCATCTCGCCTGGAGGCGAGAGCCTCCTCAATTTTCTCGAGTTGCGGAAGGTGCTCTCCACTTACGACAGGGACCTCAGGGACCCACTCTGGTGGCCTCAGGAAAGGCCAGTCCCCATGCGAGTTGCTCGGGGGCCTCTCGGGATTCCTCTACCGCCGATGCTGGGACCTAAGATCTTGTGTGGATTCAGTGCCGGAACCTCAGCATTCCTCTCCAGTGCTGATATGGATCTTGGGGATCTTCTGGAGTCTCCCCAGTGGAGTCAGTCCTCGTCTCGAGTGGGGGCATGCACGTGTGCTTTCCTCCCGAGCTGTAGCAGCAGTGTCATGCTTCCCGTCGAGGGGATCAAGGGATCTGTGGCTTTCCCTCGAGGCTTTCCCACGAGGCTTTCCCACGAGGCTTTCCGACGAGGCTTTCCCACGAGGCTTTCCCACAGGGCTGTCCCACGTGCCACCGTGGTGGTGAGTCGATCCTCGGCTTGAAAGTCGAGGCAGTGCAGGGAAAACAGGTTTCCCTGGAATGGACTGAGATATCTGGGTGAACTCTGGGAATGGTGGCCACGACCCTGGATTTCCTCTTGCCTTTCCTGTGGGGAGTGCCTCCTCTTGAGATGCGACGGGAACGCCGGGAATTCTTCCCGACACGCAGGGAAAGGATCCCTCCTCTGGAGCTAGGAGGCGGAAATGGGGCTCCTCTGGATGTGGGCGGGACTCTCGTGCTTCCGCTCGAGTGGAGACGGGTATGTCGGGCAACTCTTGAGTTGCAGCAAGGTTGTGAAGGACCCCTTGGAAGTTGCAGAGGTTAGGTCTGATTACCCTGAGACGCCTCAGCACAAATGCGCCTCATCTCGTCTGGAGGGGAGAACCTCCTGGATTTTCTCGTGTTGTGGCAGGTGCTCTCAACTTACGACGGGGACCTCAGCGACCCGCTCTGGTGGCCTCAGAAAGGCCAGTCCCATGCGAGTTGCTCTCGGGGCCTCTCGGGATTCCTCTCCCGTCGATGCCGGGCCTAAGACCTTGTGTGGAAGTCGTGCCGGAACCTGAGGATTCCTCTCCAGTGCTGACATGGATCTTGGGGTACTTCTGGAGTCTCCCCAGGGGAGTCAGTCCTCGTCTCGAATGGGGCATGCACGTGCGCTTTCCTCCCGAGCTGTAGCTGCAGTGTTCGTTTCCCTTCGCGTGGATCAAAGGGATCTGTGGCTTCCCTCGAGGCTTTCCCACGAGGCTTTTCCCACAGGGGCTGTCCCACGGTGCC
>NW_017210824.1:0-2212 GCF_001704415.2 Capra hircus
GTGTTTGGGGCCTGATCCTGCGTGTCTGGGTTCCTGCCCACAGCCCCAACTCAGGGAAGCAGCCCTGAGGCAAGACCTGCTGGAGGAGCCCTGCGCCCCCGCCTGATAGGCGAGTGCACAGCCAGCAGGGAAGCGAGCCTCCTCGGGGAAGAGGAGGCAGCAAGTCTCCGTCAAGCTGAAATCCCTGCTTACACGAAGCTAAGTGCGCCTCCAGTTCGGCATATCTCTAGCTCTGTTCAGAGGCCCGATCTGGCAGAGTTCCTGCGCCAAGATGCTCTGCCATAGGCGAGCCTTGCGCCAGACTTGCCTTGCTTTAAGGCTCCCTCCAGGAGGAGGCTGGCTGCCCGAGCCAGGACACGCACTGTTGCCTTCCTTTCCTCAGCTCCAATCCTGCCTTACATTCGCACATAGGTGCCACGCGTCGTTGGGAGGGCTTAGGGGGTGGTGGTTGCACACTGCCAAGGGTTTCAGCAGTGAGAGCTCTGTCAGAGGGCAGGGAAGGGCAACTGCAGGGCTCCTCCAGCGGTTGCTTGGCCACCCAAATTCAGCGCCACACGGAGAGCACCAGGCTCCCAGGGCCCCTGGCTGGGGTCTTCTGTCTGGACACCCGGAGGCTGATTCCGTGGGCGCCCAGAAAGTGTATGACAGAGGTAGGTTCCCTAGCACTTTCCTCCCCAGCAGAGACATGTGCAGGTGGTTGGGGCCTGATCCTGCGTGTGGGTACCCGCAAACAGCCCCAACTCAGGGGAAGGAGCCCCTGAGGCAAGACCTGCTGGAGGAGCCCTGCGCCCCCGCCCTATAGGCGAGTGCATAACCAGCAGGGAAGCGAGCCTCCTCGGGGGAAGAGGAGGCAGCCAGCCCCGTCAAGTTGAAAGCCCTGCTTGCACGGAGCTAAGTGTGCCTCAGTACAGCAGATCTCTAGCTCTGTTCAGGGGCCCGATCTAGCCAGAGTTCATGTCGCCAAGATGCTCTGCCATAGGCGAGCCTTGCACAGACTTGCCTTGCTTTTAGGCTCCCTCCCGAGGAAGGAGCAGGCTGTGTGAGGCTGGGAAACGCAACTGGCGCCTTCCTGGCTTCAGCTCTACCCCTGCCTTGCCTTTGCACTTAGGTCCCAGCGTCCTTCAGGAGGGCTTTAGGGGCTGGTGGGTTGCACACTGCCAAGGGCTCCAGCAGTGAAAGCTCTGTCAGAGGGAAGCGAAGGCAACAGCAGGGCTCCTTCAGCGGTTGCTTGGCCGCCCAGAGTAAGCGCCGCACGGAGAGCACCAGGTTCCAAGGGCCCCTGCTGGGTTTTGCAGCCCCGAACACCCAGAGGCTGACTCCGTGGGTGCCTAGAAAGTGTGTGACAGACGTAGGTTCCCCGCCCACTCTCCTCCCCAGTAGAGACATGTGCAGGAGGGTTGGGCCCTGACACTGCCTGTCTGGGTTCCTGCCACAGCCCCAACTCAGGGTAAGCAGCCCCTGAGGCAAGACCTGCTGGAGGAACCCTGTGCCCCGCCTGATAGGCAAGTGCACAGCCAGCAGGGAAGCGAGCCTCCTCGGGGGAAGAGGAGGCAGCCAGCCCCGTCAAGCGGAAAGCCCTGCTTGCACGGAGCTAAGTGTGCCTCCAGGACGGCAGAGCTCTAGCCCTGCTCAGAGCCCCGATCTGGCAGAGTTCCTTGCGGGAGGCTGCTCTGCCGGGGCTAGCCATGCCCAGACCTGCCTTGCTTTTAGGCTGCCTCCCGGGAAGGAGCAGGCAGCAGGAGCCTGGGAGACGCCACTGGGGCCTTCCTTGCCTCAGCTCCAATCCTGCCTTTCCTTTGCACTTAGGTCCCAGTCCTCCTTAAGGAGGGCTTAGGGGCTGGTGGGTTGCACACTGCCAAGGGCTCCAGCAGTGAGAACTCTGTCAGAGGGAAGGGAAGGGCAACTGCAGGGCTCCTCCAGCGGTTGCTTGGACGCCCAGATTCAGCGCCACTCGGAGAGCACCGTCTCCCAGGGCCCCTGGCTGGGGTCTTCATCCCCGGACACCCGGAGGCTGATTCCGTGGGCGCCCAGAAAGTGTATGACAGAGGTAGGTTCCCTAGCACTCTCCTCCACACGCAGAGACATGTGCAGGTGTTTGGGGCCTGATCCTGCGTGTCTGGGTTTTCGCCCACAGCCCCAACTCAGTGGAAGCAGCCCCTGAGGCAAGACCTGCTGGAGGAGCCTGCGCCGCCGCCTTGATAGGCGAGAGCAC
>NW_017210825.1:0-17729 GCF_001704415.2 Capra hircus
GTGGAAAATGGGCCTCATCTCGCCTGAGGGGACAACCTCCTGGATTTTCTCGAGTTGGGGCAGCAGGTGCTTTCGACTTACGATGGGACTCAAGTCCCGCTTGGTGGGCTCAGGAAAAGGCCAATCCCATGCCGATTGCTCTGGGCCTCTCGGGATTCCTCTCCCGTCGATCCGGGCCTAAGACCTTGTGTGGAGTCGGTGCCGGAACCTGAGGATTCCTCTCCAGGTGCTGACATGATCTTGTGGTACTTCTGGAGTCTCCCCAGCGGAGTCAGTCCTCGTCTCGAGTGGGGCCATGCACCTGCGCTTTCCTCCCGAGCTGTAGCAGCAGTGTCACGCTTCCCTTCGCGTGGACCAAGGGATCTGTGCCTTTCCCTCGAGGTTTTCCCAAAGGGCTGTCCCACGTGCCACCTTGGTGTGTGTCGATGTCGATCCTCGGCTTGAAAGTGAAGGCAGTGCAGGGAAAAACAGGTTTCCCTGGAATGGACTGAGACATCTTGGGGACTCTGGGAATGGTGGCACGACCCTGGAGTTCCTCTCGCCTTTCCTGTGGAGAGCGCCTCCTCTTGAGATGCGACGGAAACGCCGGGAATTCTTTGCCGACCACGAAATGAAATGATACCTCCTCTCGAGCTTGGAGGCGGAAACGGGCTCCTCTGGATGTGGGCGGGACTCTCGTGCTTCCCCTTGAGTGGAGACGGGTATGTCGGGGAACTTCTTGAGTTGCAGCAAGGCTGTGAAGGACCCTTTGGAAAGTTCCAGAGGTTAGGTGTGATTTGCTTCGAGTCGCCTCAGCGGAACTGGGCCTCATCTCACCTGGAGGGACAACCTCCTGGATTTTGTCGACTTGCGGCAGGTGCTCTCCAGTTACGACGGGGACCACAGGGACCCCCTCTGGAGGCCTCAGGAAAGGCCAGTCCTCATGCGAGTTGCCCGGGAGCCTTTCGGGATTTCTCTCCCGTCGATTCCGGGCCTAAGACCTTGTGCGGAGTCGGTGCCGGAACCTGAGGATTCCTCTCCAGTGCTGACATGGATCTTGGGGTACTTCTGGAGTCTGCCCCAGGGGAGTGTAGTCCTCGTCTCGAGTGGGGGAATGGCACGTGCGCTTTCCTCCCGAGCTGTAGCAGCAGTGTCACGCTTACACTTCGCGTAGATCAAGGGATCTGTGGCTTTCCCTCGAGGCTTTCCCTCGAGGCTTTCCCACGAAACTTTCCCACAGGGCTGTCCCACGTGCCACCGTGGTGTGAGTCGATACCTCGGCTTGAAAGTCGAGGCAGTGCATGGCAAAACAGGTTTCCCTGGAATGGACTGAGACATCTGGGGGACTCTGGGAATGGTGGCACGACCCTGGAGTTCCTCTCGCCTTTCCTGTGGAGAGCGCCTCCTCTTGAGATGCGACTGGAACGCCGGGAATTCTTTCCCGACCACAGAGGGAAAGGATCCCTCCTCTCGAGCTATGAGGCGGAAACGGGTCTCCTCTGGTATGTGGACGGGACTCTCGTGCTTTCTCTCGAGTGGAGACGGGTATGTTGGCGAACTTCTTGAGTTGCAGCATATGGTGCGAAGGACCCTTTGGAAGTTCCAGAGGTTAGGTGTGATTAGCCTCCGAGACGCCTCAGCGAGAAATGGGCCTCATCTCGCCTGGAGGGGTGAACCTCCTGGATTTTCTCGAGTTGCGGCAGGTGCTCTCGACTTACGATGGGGACCTCAGGGACCCGCTCTGGTGGCCTCAGGAAAGGCCAGTCCCCATGCGAGTTGCTCGGGGGCCTCTCGGGATTTCTCTCCCAGTCGAAGCCTGGGCCTAAGACCTTGTGTGGAGTCGGTGCCTGAACCTGAGGATTCCTCTCCAGTGCTGACATGGATCTTGGGGTACTTCTGGAGTCTCCCCAGGGGAGTCAGTCCTCGTCTCGAGAGGGGGCATGCACTGTGCGCTTTCCTCACGAGCTGTAGCAGCTCTGTCATGCTTCGCTTCGCGTGGATCAAGGGATCTGTGACTTTCCCTCGAGGCTTTCCCTCGAGGCTTTCCAACGAGGCTTTCCCACGAGGCTTTCCCACAGGCTGTCCCACGTTCCACCGTGGTGTGAGTCGATCCTCGGCTTGAACGTCTGAGGCAGTGCAGGGAAAACAGGTTTCCCTGGAATGGACTGAGACATCTGGGGGACTCTGGGAATGGTGGCACTGACCCTTGATTCCTCTTCGCCTTTCATGTGGAGAGCGCCTCCTCTTGAGATGCCACGGGAACGCCAGGAATTCTTTCCCGACCACTGCAGGGAAAGGATCCCTCCTCTCGAGCTAGGAGGCGGAAACGGGGCTCCTCTGGATGTGGGCGGGACGCTCGTGCTTCCTCTCGAGTGGAGAAGGGTATGTCGGGAACTTCTTGAGTTGCAGGAAGGGTGTGAAGGACCCCTTGTAAGTTCCAGAGGTTAGGTGTGATTAGCCTCGAGACCCTCAGGTGAAATGGGCCTCATCTCGCCTGGAGGGAGAACCTCCTGGATTTTCTCGAGTTGCAGCAGGTGCTCTCGACTTACGACGGGGATATCAGGGACCCGCTCTGGTGGCCTCACGGAAAGGCCAGTCCCCATGCGAGTTGCTCATGGGGCCTCTCAGGATTCCTCTCCCGTCGATCCGGGACCTAAGATCTTGTGTGGAGTCGGTGCCGAAACCTGAGGATTCCTCTCCAGTTGCTGACATGTATCTTGGGGTACTTCTGGAGTCTCCCCAGGGGAGTCAGTCCTCGTCTCGAGTGGCGGCATGCACGTGCGCTTTCCTCCCGAGCTGTAGCAGCACTGTCACGCTTCCCTTCACGTGGATCAAGGGATCTGTGGCTTTCCCTCGAGACTTTCCCTCGAGGCTTTCCCACATGGCTGTCCCACGTGCCACCGTGGTGTGAGTCGATCCTCGGTTTGAAAGTCCAGGCAGTGCAGGGAAAACAGGTTTCCCTGGAATGGACTGAGACATCTGGGGGACTCTGGGAATGGTGGCACGACCCTTGGATTCCCTCTCGCCTTTCATGTGGAGAGCGCCTCCTCTTGAGATGCCACGGGAACGCCAGGAATTCTTTCCCTACCCTGCAGGGAAAGGATCCCTCCTCTCGAGCTAAGAGGCGGTAACGGGGCTCCTCTGGATGTGGGCGGAACGCTCGTGCTTCCTCTCGAGTGGAGACGGGTATGTCCGGGAACTTCTTGAGTTGCAGGAAGGGTGTGAAGGACCCTTTGGTAAGTTCCAGAGGTTAGGTGTGATTAGCTTCGAGACACCTCAGCGGAAATGGGCCTCATCTCGCCTGGAAGGGAGAACCTCCTGGAGTTTCTCGAGTTGCTGGCAGGTGCTCTGGACTTAGGACGGGGAACACAAGGACCCGCTCTGGTGGCCTCAGGAAAGGCCAGTACCCATGCGAGTTGCTCGGGGCCTCTCTGGATTCCTCTCCCGTCGATACCGGGGCCTAAGACCTTGTGTAGGAGTCGGTGCCGGAACCTGAGGATTCCTCTCCAGTGCTGACATGGATCTTGGGGTACTTCTGGAGTCTCCCCAGGGGAGTCAGTCCTCGTCCCGAGTGGGGGCATGCACGTGCGCTTTCCTCCCGAGCTGTAGCAGCAGTGTCACGCTTCCCTTCGTGTGGATGAAGGGATCTGTGGCTTTCCCTCTGGGCTTTCCCACGAGGCTTTCCCACAGGGCTGTCCCACGTGCCACCGTGGTGTGAGTCGATCCTCGGCTTGAACGTCCAGGCAGTGCAGGGAAAACAGGTTTCCCTGGAATGGACTGAGACATCTGGGGGACTCTGGGAATGGTGGCACGACCCTGGAATTCCTCTTGCCTGTCCCTGTGGAGAGCGCCTCCTCTTGAGATGCGACGGGAACGCCGGGAATACTTTCCCGAACACGCAGGGAAAGGATCCCTGCTCTTGAGCTAGGAGGCGGAAACGGGGCTCCTCTGGATGTGGGCGGGACTCTCGTGCTTCCTCTCGAGTGGAGACGGGTAAGTTGGGGAACTTCTTGAGTTGCAGCAAGGGTGTGAAGGACCCTTTGGAAGTTCGAGAGGTTAGGTGTGATTAGCCTCGAGACGCCTAGGCTGAAATGGGCCTCATCTCACCTGGAGAGCAGAACCTCCAGGATTCTCTTGAGTTGGGACAGGTGCTCTCGACTTATGACGGGGACCTCAGGGACCTGCTCTGGTGGCCACAGGAAAGGCCAGTCCCCATGCGAGTTGCTCGGGGCCTCTCGGGATTCCTCTCCCGTCGATGCCAGTACCTAAGACCTTGTGCGGAGACGGTGCCGCAACCTAAGGATTCCTCTCCAGTGCTGACATGGATCTTGGGGTACTTCTGGAGTCTCCCCATGGGAGTCAGTCCTTGTCTCGAGTGGGGGCATGCACGTGCGATTTCCTCCTAAGCTGTATCAGCAGTGTCCCGCTTCCCTTCGCGTGGATCAAGGGATCAGTGGCCTTCCCTCGAGGCTTTCCCACGAGGCTTTCCCACGAAGCTTTCCAACAGGGCTGTCCCACGTGCCACCGTGGTGTGAGTCGATCCTCGGCTTGAAAGTCGAGGCAGTGCAGGAAAAACAGGTTTCCCTGGAATGGACTGAGACATCAGGGGGACTCTGGGAATGGTGGCACGACCCTGGAGTTCCTCTCGCCTTTCCTGTGGAGAGCGCCTCTTCTTGAGATGCAACGGAAGCCTGGAATTCTTTCCCAACCACGCAGGGAAGGTTCACTCCTCTCGATCTAGGAGGGGGAAACGGGGCTCCCCTGGATGTGGTCGAGACTCTAGTGCTTCCTCTCGAGTGGAGACGGGTATGTCGGGGAACTTGTTGAGGTGAAGTAAGGGTGTGAAGGATCCTTTGGAAGTTCTCGACGTTAGGCGTGATTAGCCTCTAGACGCCTCAGCGGAAATGGGCCTCATCTCGCCTGGATAGGAGAACCTCCTGGATTTTCTCGAGTTGCGGCCGGTGCTCTCGACTTACGACGGGGACCTCAGGGATCCGCTATGGTGGCCTCAGGAAAGGCCAGTCCCCATGCGAATTGCTCGGGGGCCTCTCCGGATTCCTCTCCCGTCGATGCCGAGGCCTAAGACCTTGTGTGGAGTTGGTGCCGGAACAGGAGGATTCCTCTCCAGTGCTGACATGGATCTTGGGGTACTTCTGGAGTCTCCACCGGGGATTCAGTCCTCGTCTCGTCTTAGGTCATTCACGTGCACTTTCCTCCCGAGCTGTAGCAGCAGTGTCATGCTTCCCTTCGCGTGGATGAAGAAATCTGCGGCTTTAACTCGAGGTTTTCGCAGGAGGCTTTCCCACGTGGCTTTCCCACAGGGCTGTCCCACGTGCCACCGTGGTGTGAGTCGATCCTCGGCTTGAAAGTCGAGGCAGTGCAGGGAAAACAGGTTTCCCTGAAATGGACTGAGACCTCTGGGGGACTCTGGAAATGGTGGCACAACCCTGGAGTTCCTCTCGCCTTTCCTGTGGAGAGCGACCCCTCTTGAGATGTGATGGGAACGCTGCGAATTCTTTCCCGACCACGGAGGGAAAGGATCCCTCCTCTCGAGCTAGGAGGCCGAAACGGGGCTCCTCTGGATGTGGGCGGGACTCTCGTGCTTCCTCTCTTGTGGAGACGGGTATGTCGGGGAACTTCTTGAGTTACAGAAAGGGTGTGAAGGATCCTTTGGAAGTTCCAGAGGTTAGGTGTGATTTGCCTCGAAACGCCTCAGCTGAAACGGGCCTCATCTCGCCTGGAGGGGAGAACCTTCTGGATTTTCTCGAGTTGCGGCAGGTGCTCTCGACTTACGACTGGGATACCAGGGACACGCTTTGATGGCCTCAGGAAAGGCCAGTCCCCATGCGAGTTGCTGGGGGCCTCTCAGGATTCCTCTCCCGTCGATGCCGGGGCCTAAGACCTTGTGTGGAGTCGGTGCCGGAACCTGAGGATTCCTCTTCAGTGCTGACATGGATCTTGGTGTACTTCTGGAGTCTCCCCAGGGGAGTCAGTCCTCGTCACGAGTTGGGGCATGCACGTGCGCTTTCCTCCCGATGTGTAGCAGCGGTGTCACGCTTCCCTTCGCGTGAATCAAGGGATCTGTGGCTTTCCCTCTTGGCTTTCCCACCAGGCTTTCCCACAGGGCTGTCCCACGTTCCACCGTGGTGTGAGTCGATCCTCGGCTTGAAAGTCGAGGCAGTGCGGGGAAAACAGGTTTCCCTGGAATGGACTGAGACATCTGGGGGACTCTGGGAATGGTGGCACGACCCTGGAGTTCCTCTCGCCTTTCTTGTACAGATCGCCTCCTCTTGAGATGCGACGGGAACGCCAGGAATTCTTTCCCGTCCACACAGGGAAAAGATCCCTGCCCTCGAGCTAGGAGGCGGAAACGGGTCTCCTCTGGATGTGGGCGGGACTCTCGTGCTTCCTTTCGAGTGGAGACGGGTAAGTTGGGGAACTTCTTGAGTTGCAGCAAGGATGTGAATGACCCTTTGGAAGTTCCAGAGGTTAGGTCTGATTAGCCTCGAGACGCCTAGGCTGAAATGGGCCTCCTCACCTGGAGGGCAGAACCTCCAGGATTTTCTTGAGTTGCGGCAGGTGCTCTCCACTTACGACGGGGACCTCAGGGACCTGCTCTGGTGGCCTCAGGAAAGGCCAGTCCCCATGCGAGTTGCTCGGGGGCCTCTCGGGATTCCTCTCCCGACGATGCCGGTGCCTAATATCTTGTGTGGAGTCGGTGCCAGAATCTGAGCATTCCTCACCAGTGCTGACATGGATCTTGGGGTACTTCTGGAGTCTCCGCAGGGAAGTCAGTCCTCGTCTGGAGTGGGGGCATGCACGTGCGCTTTCCTCCCGAGCTTTAGCAGAAGTGTCTCGCTTCCCTTCGAGTGGATCAAGGTTTCTGTGGCTTTCCCACGAGGCTTTCCCACAGGGCTGTCCCACGTGCCACCGTGGTGTGAGTCGATCCTCGGCTTGAAAGTCGAGGCAGTGCCAGGAAAACAGGTTTCCCTGGAATGGACTGAGACATCTGGGGACTCTGGGATTGGTGGCACGACCCTGGAGTTCCTCTCGACTTTCCTGTGGAGAGCACCTCCTCTTGAGATGCGACGGGAACGCTGGGAATTCTTTCCCGACCACGCAGTGAAAGGATCCCTCCTCTCAGGCTAGGAGGCGGAAACGGGGCTCCTCTGGATGTGGGCGGGACTCTCGTGCTTCCTCTCGAGTGGAGACGGGTAAGTTGGGGAACTTCTTGAGTTGCAGCAAGGGTGTGAAGGACCCTTTGGAAGTTCCAGAGGTTAGGTGTGATTAGCCTCGAGAAGCCTCAGCGGAAATGGGCCTCATGTCGCCTGGATCGGAGAACCTCCTGTGCTTTCTCGAGTTGCGGCAGGTGCTCTCGACTTACGCCTGGGACCTCAGGGACACGCTCTGGTGGCCTTCGGAAAGTCCAGTCCCCATGCGAGTTGATGGGAGGCCTTTCGGGATTCCTGTCCCATCGATGCCGGGGCCTAATACCTTGTGTGGTGTCGGTTCCGGAACCTGAGGATTCTTCTCCAGTGCTGACATTGATCTTGGGGTACTTCTGGAGTCTCCCCAGGGGAGTCAGTTCTCGTCTCGAGTGGGGCCATGCACGTGCGCTTTCCTCCCCAGCTGTAGCAGCAGTGTCGCACTTCCCTTCGCGTGGATCAAGGTTTCTGTGGCTTTCCCTCGAGGCTTTCCCATGAGGCTTTCACACGAGGCTTTCCCACGAGGCTTTCCCACAGGGCTGTCCAACGTGCCACCGTGGTGTGAATCGATCCTCGGCTTGAAAGTCGAGGCAGTGCACGGAAAACAGGTTTCCCTGGAATGGACTGAGATATTTGGGGGACTCTGGGAATGGTGGCATGACCCTGGAGTTCCTCTCGCCTTTCCTGTGGAGAGTGCCTCCTCTTGAGATGCGAAGGGAACGCCGGTAATTCTTTCCCGACCACGCAGGTAAAGGATCCCTCCTCTCGAGCAAGAGGCGAAAACGGGGCTCCTCTGGATGTGCGCGGGACTCTCGCGCTTCCTCTCGTGTGGAGACGGGTATGTGGGGGAACTTCTTGAGTTGCAGCAAGGGTGTGAAGGACCCATAGGAAGTTCCAAAGGTTAGGTGTGATTAGCCTCGAGATGCCTCAGCGGAAATGGGCCTCATCTCGCCTGGAGGGGAGAACCTCCTGGATTTTCTCGAGTTGCGGCAGGTGCTCTCGACTTACGATGGGGACCTCAGGGACCCGCTCTTGTGGCCTCAGGAAAGGCCAGTCCCCATGCGAGATGCTCCGGTGGTCTCTCGGGATTCCTCTCCCGTCGATGCCTGGGCCTAAGACCTTGTGTGGAGTCAGTGCCGGAACCTGAGGATTCCAGTCCAGTGCTGACATGGATCTTGGGGTACTTCTGGAGTCTCCCCAGGGGAGTCAGTCCTCGTCACGAGTTGGGGCATGCACGTGCGCTTTCCTCCCGATGTGTAGCAGCGGTGTCACGCTTCCCTTCGCGTGAATCAAGGGATCTGTGGCTTTCCCTCTTGGCTTTCCCACCAGGCTTTCCCACAGGGCTGTCCCACGTTCCACCGTGGTGTGAGTCGATCCTCGGCTTGAAAGTCGAGGCAGTGCGGGGAAAACAGGTTTCCCTGGAATGGACTGAGACATCTGGGGGACTCTGGGAATGGTGGCACGACCCTGGAGTTCCTCTCGCCTTTCTTGTACAGATCGCCTCCTCTTGAGATGCGACGGGAACGCCAGGAATTCTTTCCCGTCCACGCAGGGAAAGGATCCCTGCCCTCGAGCTAGGAGGCGGAAACGGGTCTCCTCTGGATGTGGGCGGGACTCTCGTGCTTCCTTTCGAGTGGAGACGGGTAAGTTGGGGAACTTCTTGAGTTGCAGCAAGGATGTGAATGACCCTTTGGAAGTTCCAGAGGTTAGGTCTGATTAGCCTCGAGACGCCTAGGCTGAAATGGGCCTCCTCACCTGGAGGGCAGAACCTCCAGGATTTTCTTGAGTTGCGGCAGGTGCTCTCCACTTACGACGGGGACCTCAGGGACCTGCTCTGGTGGCCTCAGGAAAGGCCAGTCCCCATGCGAGTTGCTCGGGGGCCTCTCGGGATTCCTCTCCCGACGATGCCGGTGCCTAATATCTTGTGTGGAGTCGGTGCCGGAATCTGAGCATTCCTCACCAGTGCTGACATGGATCTTGGGGTACTTCTGGAGTCTCCGCAGGGAAGTCAGTCCTCGTCTGGAGTGGGGGCATGCACGTGCGCTTTCCTCCCGAGCTTTAGCAGAAGTGTCTAGCTTCCCTTCGAGTGGATCAAGGTTTCTGTGGCTTTCCCACGAGGCTTTCCCACAGGGCTGTCCCACGTGCCACCGTGGTGTGAGTCGATCCTCGGCTTGAAAGTCGAGGCAGTGCAGGGAAAACAGGTTTCCCTGGAATGGACTGAGACATCTGGGGACTCTGGGATTGGTGGCACGACCCTGGAGTTCCTCTCGACTTTCCTGTGGAGAGCACCTCCTCTTGAGATGCGACGGGAACGCCGGGAATTCTTTCCCGACCACGCAGTGAAAGGATCCCTCCTCTCAGGCTAGGAGGCGGAAACGGGGCTCCTCTGGATGTGGGCGGGACTCTCGTGCTTCCTCTCGAGTGGAGACGGGTAAGTTGGGGAACTTCTTGAGTTGCAGCAAGGGTGTGAAGGACCCTTTGGAAGTTCCAGAGGTTAGGTGTGATTAGCCTCGAGAAGCCTCAGCGGAAATGGGCCTCATGTCGCCTGGATCGGAGAACCTCCTGTGCTTTCTCGAGTTGCGGCAGGTGCTCTCGACTTACGCCTGGGACCTCAGGGACACGCTCTGGTGGCCTTCGGAAAGTCCAGTCCCCATGCGAGTTGATGGGAGGCCTTTCGGGATTCCTGTCCCATCGATGCCGGGGCCTAATACCTTGTGTGGTGTCGGTTCCGGAACCTGAGGATTCTTCTCCAGTGCTGACATTGATCTTGGGGTACTTCTGGAGTCTCCCCAGGGGAGTCAGTTCTCGTCTCGAGTGGGGCCATGCACGTGCGCTTTCCTCCCCAGCTGTAGCAGCAGTGTCGCACTTCCCTTCGCGTGGATCAAGGTTTCTGTGGCTTTCCCTCGAGGCTTTCCCATGAGGCTTTCACACGAGGCTTTCCCACGAGGCTTTCCCACAGGGCTGTCCAACGTGCCACCGTGGTGTGAATCGATCCTCGGCTTGAAAGTCGAGGCAGTGCACGGAAAACAGGTTTCCCTGGAATGGACTGAGATATTTGGGGGACTCTGGGAATGGTGACATGACCCTGGAGTTCCTCTCGCCTTTCCTGTGGAGAGTGCCTCCTCTTGAGATGCGAAGGGAACGCCGGTAATTCTTTCCCGACCACGCAGGTAAAGGATCCCTCCTCTCGAGCAAGAGGCGAAAACGGGGCTCCTCTGGATGTGCGCGGGACTCTCGCGCTTCCTCTCGAGTGGAGACGGGTATGTGGGGGAACTTCTTGAGTTGCAGCAAGGGTGTGAAGGACCCATAGGAAGTTCCAAAGGTTAGGTGTGATTAGCCTCGAGATGCCTCAGTGGAAATGGGCCTCATCTCGCCTGGAGGGGAGAACCTCCTGGATTTTCTCGAGTTGGGGCAGGTGCTCTCGACTTACGATGGGGACCTCAGGGACCCGCTCTTGTGGCCTCAGGAAAGGCCAGTCCCCATGCGAGATGCTCCGTGGTCTCTCGGGATTCCTCTCCCGTCGATGCCTGGGCCTAAGACCTTGTGTGGAGTCAGTGCCGGAACCTGAGGATTCCAGTCCAGTGCTGACATGGATCTTGGGGTACTTCTGGAGTCTCCCCAGGGGAGTCAGTCCTCGTCTCGAGTGGGCGCATGCACGTGCACTTTCCTCCCGAGCTGTAGCAGCAGTGTCACGCTTCCCTTCGCGTGGATCAAGGGATCTGTGGCTTTCCCTCGAGTCTATCCCACGAGGCTTTCCCACGAGGCTTTCCCACAGGGCTGTCCCACGTGCCACCGTGGTGTGAGTCGATCCTCGGCTTGGAAGTCGAGGCAGTGCAGGGAAAACAGGTTTCCCTGTAATGGACTGAGACATCTGGGGGACTCTGGGAATGGTGGCACGACCCTGGAGTTCCTCTCGCCTTTTCTGAGGAGAGCGCATCCTCCTGAGATGGGACGGGAATGCCGGGAATTCTTTCCCCACCACGCAGGGAAAGGATTCCTCCTCTCGTCCTATGAGGCGGAAGCGGGGGTCCTGTGCATGTGGGCGGGACTCTCGTGCTTCCTCTCGAGTGGAGATGGGTATGTCGGGGAACTTCTTGAGTTGCAGCAAGGGTGTGAAGGACCCTTTGGAAGTTCCAGAGGTTCGGTGTGTTTGGCCTGGAAACGCCTCAGCGGAAATGGACCTCATCTCGCCTGGAGGGCAGAACCTCCTGGATTTTCTCGAGTTGCGGCAGGTGCTCTCGACTTACGACCGGGACCTCAGGGACCCGCTCTGGTGGCCTCAGGAAAGGCCAGTCCCCATGCGAGTTGCTCGGGGGCCTCTCGGGATTCCTCTCCCGACGATGCCGGGTCTTAAGACCTTGAGTGGAGTCGGTGCCGGAACCTGAGGATTCCTCTCCAGTGCTGACATGGACCTTGGGGTACTTCTGGAGTCTCCCCAGGGGAGTCAGTCCTCGTCTTGAGTGGGGGCATGCACGTGCGCTTTCCTCCCGAGCTGTAGCAGCAGTGTCACGCTTCCCTTCGCGTGAACCAAGGGATCAGGGGCTTTCCCTCGAGGCTTTCCCACGAGGTTTTCACACGAGGCTTTCCCACAGGGCTGTCCCACGTTCCACCGTGGTTTGAGTCTATTCTCGGCTAGAAAGTCGAGGCAGTGCAGGGAAGACAGGTTTCCCTGGAATGGACTGAGACATCTGGGGGACTCTGGGAATGGTGGCACCACCCTAGAGTTCCTCTCGCCATACCTGTGGAGAGCGCCTCCTCTTGAGATGCGACGGGAACGCCGGGAATTCTTTCCCGACCACGCAGGGAAAGGATCCCTCCTCTCGAGCTAAGAGGCGGAAACGGGGCTCCTCTGGATGTGGGCGGGACTCTCGTGCTTCCTCTCGAGTGGAGTCGGGTATGTTGGGGAACTTCTTGAGTTGCAGCAAGGGTGTGAAGGACCCTTTGGAAGTTCCAGAGTTTAGGTGTGATTAGCCTCGAGACGCCTCAGCGGAAATGGGCCTCATCTCGCCTGGAGGGGAGAACCTCCTGGATTTTCTTGAGTTGCGGCAGGTGCTCTCGACTTACGACTGGGACCTCAGGGACCCGCTCTGGTGGCCTCAGGAAAGGCCAGTCCCCATGCGAGTTGCTCGGGGTTCTCTCGGGATTCCTCTCCCATCGATGCCGGGGCCTAAGACTGCCGGGAGCCAGTGTGAGGAAGCCCGCCCGTGACAAGGTTATGAGGAAGGAAGCTGACATACGCAAGGCGTGCTCAGACTTCAGGGACCCCTCTGGAAATTTTTAAGCATGTACCCCAACAAAAATCTGCCGGTTTTTGTGCTCTGCTTTTTCACTCTTCTGACCTTTTCTGGAAAAAGTCAATTCAGTCCGTTAGTCTTCTGCATTTGAAAGAGTGTTTCAATCCAAAAACCCTCTGATTTCTTTCTAGCCTGCCTGTAGGACTCGTACAGCTGCGCTTCTGATTGTTTGAGGCCTCCTGACCGCAGGAGGCACTGGAAGCTTAAATCATCCTAGGAATGCAGGAGTTTCCGAGGAGTCAAAATCTTTAGAATAGGACTGATTAAAAGTTTCATTTTTTGGGTCAATGCTTGCTGCCAAATTTTCATATCCTTTATTTTTAGATATAGTTGGTTTATAGAAAAACAAGTAGTTTACCTGGTATTAGCAACATTAGATCTTTGAGTTAAGTACCTTCTTTGTTATAACCCACTGCACCTTTGTTCTATAGAGATGTAACTTTAATGCTTTAAGGAGATGCAGATTAAAGAAAAGCACTTCAGGGGAAACAAAATTAACATTCATTAAGGAAGAGAGCCAAAAAGTGTTAACAAGCCTCTTGGCCAGAAGATAATGTAAATCACCTGAGACCTTTTGTATACAAAATGATATACAGAAAGAATCTGGGTTGCGAACACTACATAATTTTGTGTTATCCATTGATCTCCATGTTTTATCAAAAGTATAAAAGGCCTTCTGAACAATAAAGGAGGAGGCCAGGGGCCGGGGGCCAGTTTCTCGGACCAGCTTCTCGAACTAGTCTCTCAGCCTGGTTTCTTGGGACTCTGGCTCGCCCCGTGTCTTTCTCTCTCTTTCTTCTTCTCTACCTTTCCTTCTCTCTGCTCTTTACTATAACTTCAGGTTGAATCTCCAACTGGAGTGCGGAGGCTTGCCAGGTCTACTTACTTGCCCTGGCTGTTAAGACCCGCACGAAAGGGAGCTTAAGGCGAGGCACCCTTAGATATTCCAGCGGGCGCCGGTGGCCCAACGAAGGTGGTGCAAATTCCTTGTCTGGAATTTTATTGGCCGTCCGCGTAAACCAAGCTATTCAGCCCTCTTCCTCCACTTAGTCTTCTTACTACACTATAGTTTCCGAATCTAATCTTACATTAATAAATAAACAAGTCTTTCCACACCAACGCCGTCCACCCTTCGAATTCCCTGGATCCACCGGGGCTGGACCCCGGCATAAGACCTTGTGTGGAGTCGGTGCCGAAACCTGAGGATTCCTCTCCAGTGCTGACATGGAACTTGGGGTACTTCTGGAGTCTCCCCAGGGGAGTCAGTCCTCGTCTCGAGTGGGGGCATGCATGTGCGCTTTCCTCCCGAGCTGTAGCAGCAGTGTCATGCTTCCCTTCGCGTGGATCAAGGGATCTGTGGCTTTCCCACGAGGCTTTCCCACAGGGCTGTCCCACGTGCCACCGTCGTGTGAGTCGATCCTCGGCTTGAAAGTCGAGGCAGTGCAGGGAAAAAAGGTTTCCCTGAAATGGCCTGAGACATCTGGGGGACTCTGGGAATGGTGGAACGACCCTGGAGTTCCATACGCCTTTCCTGTGTAAAGCGTCCCCTCTTGAGATGCTATGGGAACGCGGGGAATTCTTTCCAGACAACGCACGGAAAGGATCCCACCTCTGGAGCTAAGAGGCAGAAATGGGGCTCCTCTGGATGTGGGCGGGACTCTCGTGCTTCCTCTCGAGTGGAGACGGGTATGTCGGGGAACTTCTTGAGTTGCAGCAAGGGTGTGAAGGACCCTTTGGAAGTTCCAGAGGTTAGGTGTGATTAGCCTCAAGACGCCTCAGCGGAAATGGGCCTCATCTCGCCTGGAGGGGAGAACCTCCTGGATTTTCTCGAGTTGCGGCAGGTGCTCTCGACTTATGATGGGGACCTCAGGGACCCGCTCTGGTGGACTCAGGAAAGGCCAGTCCACATGCGCGTTGCTCAGGGGCCTCTTGGGATTCCTCTCCCATCGATGCCGGGGCCTACGACCTTGTGTGGATTCGGTGCTGGAACTTGAGGATTCCTCTCCAGTACTGACATGGATATTGGGGTACTTCTGGAGTCTCCCCAGGGGAGTCAGTCGTAGTCTCGAGTGGGGGCATGAACGTGCGATTTCCTCCAGAGCTGTAGCAGCAGTGTCACGCTTCCCTTCGCGTGGATCAAGGGATCTGTGGCTTTCCCTCGAGACTTTACCACGAGGCTTTCCCACGGGGCTTTCCCACGAGGCTTTCCCACAGGGCTGTCCCACGTGCCACAGTGGTGTGAGTCGATCCTCGGCTAGAAAGTCAAGGCAGTGCAGGGAAAACAGCTTTCCCTGGAATGGACTGAGACATCTGGGGACTCAGCGAATGGTGGCACGACCCTTGAATTCCTCTCGCCTGTCGTGTGGAGAGCGCCTCATCTTGAGATGCTACGGGAACGCCGGGAATTCATTCCCAAACACACAGGGAAAGGATCCCTCCTCTCGAGCTTGGAGGCGGACACGGGGCTCCTCTGGTATGTGGGCGGGACTCTCGAGCTTCCTCTCCAGTGGAGACGGGTATGTCGGGGAACTTCTTGAGTTGCAGCAAGGGTGTGAATGACCCTTTGGAATTTCCAGAGTTTAGGTGTGATTAGCCTGGAGACGCCTCAGGGGAAATGGGCCTCATCTCGCCTGGAGGGGAGAACCTCCTGGATTTTCTCGAGTTGCGGCAGGTGCTCTCGACTTACGACGGGGACCTCAGGGACCCGCTCTGGTGGCCTCAGGAAAGGCCAGTACCCATGCGAGTTGCTAGGGGCCCTCTCGGGATTCCTTCCCCGCCGATGCCGGGCCTAAGACCTTGTGTGGAGTCGGTGCCGGAACCTGAGGATTCCTC
The DNA here is from genome assembly GCF_001704415.2 of Capra hircus. NCBI lineage: Eukaryota > Metazoa > Chordata > Mammalia > Artiodactyla > Bovidae > Capra > Capra hircus. Next base: position 15,311 of record NW_017210825.1, read on the forward strand.
TCCAGTGCTGACATGGATCTTGGGGTACTTCTGGAGTCTCCCCAGGGGAGCCAGTAGTCGTCTCGAGTGGGGGCATGCACCTGCGCATTCCTCCGGAGGTGTAGCAGCGGTGTCATGCTCCCGTCGCGTGGATGAAGGGATCAGTGGCTTTCCCTCGAGGCTTCCTCAGAAAGCTTTCCCAAGAGGTTTTTCCACGAGGCTTTCCCACAGGTCTGTCCCAAGTGCCACCTGTGGTGTGAGTCGATCCTCGGCTTGAAAGTCAAGGCAGTGCAGGGAATACAGGTTTCCCTGGAAAGGACTGAGACATCTGGAGTACTCAGGGAATGGTGGCAGGACCCTGGAGTTCCTCTCGCCTTTCCTGTGGAGAGCGCCTCCCCTTGAGATGCGTTCTGAACGTCGGGAATTCTTTCCCGAGCACCCAGGGAAAGGATCCCTCCTCTCGAGCTAGGAGGCGGAAACGGGGCTTCTCTGGATGTGGGCGGGACTCTCGTCCTTCCTCTCGAGTTGAGACGGGTATGTCGGCGAACTTCTTGAGTTGCAGCAAGGGTGTGAAGGACCCTTTGGAAGTTCCAGAGGTTAGGTGTGATTAGCCTCGAGACGCCTCAGCGGAAATGGGCCTCATCTCGTCTGGAGGGGAGAACCTCCTGGATTTTCTCGAGTTGCGGCAGGTGCTCTCGACTTACGACTGGGACCTCAGGGACCCGATCTGGTGGCCTCAGGAAAGGCCAGTCCCCTTGCGAGTTGCTCGGGGCCTCTCGGGATTCCTCTCCCGTCGATGCCGGGGCCTGAGACCTTGTGTGGAGTCTGGTGCCGGAACCAGAGGATTCCTCTCAAGTGCTGACATGGATCTTGGGTACTTCTGGAGTCTCCCAGGGGAGTCATTCCTCGTCGCGAGTGGGACATGCACGTGGGTTTTCCTCCCGAGCTGTAGCAGCAGTGTCACGATTCCCTTCGCGTGGATGCAGGGATCTGTGGCTTTCCCTGGAGGCTTTCCCACGAGGCTTTCCCACGAGGCGTTCCACATTGCTGTCCCACGTGCCACCGTGGTATGAGTCGATCCTCGACTTGAAAGTCGAGGCAGTGCAGGGAAAACTGGTTTCCCTGTTATGGACTGAGCTTCTGGGGACTCTGGGAATGGTGGCACGACCCTGGAGTTCCTCTGCCTTTCCTGTGGAGAGTGCCTCCTCCTGAGATGCGACGGGAACGCCGGGAATTCTTTCCCGACCACGCAGGGAAAGAATCCCTCCTCTGGAACTATGAAGCGGAAACGGGGCTCCTCTGTATGTAAGTGGGACTCTTGTGCCCCGAGAGATGGCACTGACTCCACACAAGTTTGGTCCCCGCTCGACGTTGAGATGGAATCCCTGAGAGGCCCCAAGGCAACTCGCAGGTGCTGGCCTTTCTCTGAGGCCACGCAGCGCGGGTCCAGGGGTCCCAGTGTAAGTCGAGAGCACCTGCCGCAACCTAGAAAATCCGAGAGAGTTCTCCCCTCCAGGCGAGATGAGCCCATTTCCTGCTGAGGCGTCTTCGAGGCTAATCACATAACCTCTGGAACTTCAAAGGGTCCTTCACAGCCCTTGCTGAACTCAGAAGTTCCCCGACATACCCGTCTCCATCGAGAGAAGCACGAGAGTCCGCCCACATCCAGAGGAGCCCCGTTTCCGCCTCCTAGCTCGAGAGGAGGGATCTCCCTGCGTGTCGGAAAGATTCCGGCGTTCCCTCGCATCTCAAGAGGAGGCGCTCTCCACAGGAAAGGCAGAGAGGAACTCCAGGGTCGGCGCCACCTTTCCAAGAGTCCCCAATGTTCGTTCATTCAGGGAACACTGTTTTCCCTGATGCCCACCTCGAATTTCAAGCCGAGATCGACTCACACCACGGTGGCCGTGGGACGCCCTGTGGGAAAGCCTCGTGGGAAAGCTCGTGTGGAAAGCCTCGCAGGGAAAGCCACAGATCTCTGATCCACAGCGAGGGAATGGCAGACTGCTTGCTAACTGGTGGAGGAAGCGAACGTGCATGCCCCACACTCGAAAAGAGGACTGCCCCCTGGGGAGACTCCAGAAGTACCCCAAAGATCCTGTCATCACTGGAGAGGAACCTCAAGGTTCCACACGCCCACAGACAAGTCTTAGGCCCCGAGTCGACGGAGAGGAAATCCCGAAGGCCCGAGCCACTCGCGATGGACATGGCTTGTCCTGAGCGCCCAGACAGATGGTCCCTGAGGTCCGCGTCTAAGTTGCACAGACCTGCCGCAACTCGAGAAACATTCAGGCAGATTCTCCCTCAGGGCGAATGAGGCCCATTTCGGCTGAGGCTCTCGAGTCAATCACCCCTAAACCTTGAACTTTCCAATGGGTCCTTCAGACAACCTTGCTGTCAACTCAAGAATTTGCCCGACATAACCCGTTCCATCGAGAAGAAG
>NW_017210826.1:0-2212 GCF_001704415.2 Capra hircus
GCGGCAATGGCCCCTGAGGCCCTGCACCCAGGGAGGGATCCTACCCTCCCAGGGGAAGTCAAAGCAACCTCCAAACAGCTGTTCTCTCATGTTTCCTCTGCAGGAGGGAGCTAGTGAGCCCAGGTCTGTCTGGAACGTTCTTGGATCCTGCGGGAAATCATCCTGGGAGCCCACCTGGATACCAGTCGTAGGGGCTAAAATTCGCATTTTCCTTCCTTGGAGCCCTAACGCAGTACAGCCTAGCACTGCTTGAAAATCCATCCTGTTGCTGTTTTCTTCCCTCTGACAGAGCGAGCTTTGCTCCCCATTTTGGGATTTCAGAGCAAGGTGGTGGCCTGCAACTCCTTTGCCTGGGTCCATTGGAGGTGCAAGGTGCCCTCGACCAGGTGACCCAGCATGACACCTGGCCCCCTCAGACACACTCCCGCAGCCTGCTTCCCCATGGGCAGGACTGCTCTCACCTAGGAATGTGTTTGCAAGGCCAGGAAACTGCAGGGAGAACAAGGCCCTGATTCTGGCATTGAGTCTGTTGGAACAGGCCTGCAGGTCTTCTGTCTAACAAGCCCAAACACTTGCTGCAAGATACAGGCCTGAAAACACACTCTTTGGGCTGCCTTTCTTCTCCAAGGAAGAGAGTTTTTCTCAGCCTCCTGTGGGCTGAGAGTCACACAGGGGCTGAAAAGCACTTGCTGGAGATTATTTTTCATTGGCCATGGCCCCTGAGGCCCTGTGCTCAGGGAGGGCTCCCTCCCTCCCAGGGAAAGTCAAAGGAAGCTCCAAACGGCTGTTCAATCATGTTTCTGAGAGAGTCATTGCCAAGGCAGGTTTCTAAGAAGTTCAAGGGTCCCCAAGGAGAGAGGGTCTAGAATTCTCAAGGAGGAAGGAAGGACAAACTGTTTTTCCCTCTACATTCCTTAGGATTATATAACAATCATGCATCCTTCTTGAGGACGGTCTCTGGAAAAAACCTTCTGGCTAATCCTGTTATCTTAAAATGTCAATTATGGGAGTAGGTCTAGGTGAGTCTTTACAACCTCCAGACATTCTTTTGTTCGTTGTCATAACTTATTGGAGAGTATATAACTCCATTACTAACACTAGCAAGGGGGTACGCTTTTCTGCCCCTTGTGATGTCTCTGTCAGAAGCTTTCTCTATCTCCTTTATCCTTTAATAAAACTCTATTGCACAAAAGCTCTGAGCAATCAAGCCTCGTCTTGGGCCCTGGATGAATTCTTCTCCTCCATAAGCCAAGAATCCCAGCATCTTTTCGTGGTTCAGCAACAATATTTCATTTCCTCTGCAGGAGGAGAGCTAGTGAGCTTAGGTCTGTCTGGAACATTCTTGGATCCTGTGGGGAAAATATCCTGTGCACACATCTGGATACTGGGCCTAGAGGCCAAAATTTCGCATTTCTTTCCCGGGAGCCCTAACGTGGTGTGACTTAGAACTGCTTGAAAATCCATCCATTGCTGTTTTCCTCCTTCTGACAGAGCTAGCTTTGTTCCCTGCTTTGGGATATCTCAAACCGAAGGGCCGTCCATAGCTACTCGCCTGGGGGCCCATTGGATGTGCAAGGTGCCCTCGACTAGGTGACCCTAGCATGGCACTCAGCCCGCTCAGACACACTCCCGAGGCTTCTTTCTCATGGGAAGCACTGCTCCAACCTAGGAATGTGTCTGCAATGCTTGGAAAGTGCAGTGAGACACACAGCCCTGACTCTGCAATTGAGGCCCTCAGAGCAAGCCTGCAGCTCTGATGTCTGAGAAGCAAAACACTTGCTGCAAAGAGAGGCCTGAAAACACACTCTCTGTGGATGACTTTCCTTCCTCTAAGGAAGATAGTTTTCCCAGTCTCCTGCTTCCTGAATGTCACACAGCTGGAATGCGCTTGCTTGGAGGTCGTGATTCAGTGGCAATGACCCCTGAGGCCCTTTGCCCAGGGAGGGCTCCCACACTCACAGGCAAATCAAAGCAAACTTCCAAGTGAGTCAGCTCTTCACATCAAGTGGCCAAAGTATTGGAGTTTCAGGTTCAGTATTAGTCCTTCCAATGTATATTCAGACCTGATTTCCTTTAGGATGGAGTGGTTGCGTCTCCTTGTAGTCTAAGCGACCTACAAGCATCTTCTCCAACACCACAGTTCAAAGCATCCAATTTTCAGCTGTCACTTTTCTTTATAGTACATCTTTCATATCCATCCATGACATATGGG
>NW_017210827.1:0-2212 GCF_001704415.2 Capra hircus
CTTTTCTACGATGAGTTTTCAATCTTCAACAAAAGTAGGATGAACGGCACCTGTTTCCAACTAGGATCCATAGCATTGCACAAAGTGACAGTGAGCGTGAAAATCTTAATGATGACCACCGGAAAGAAGGTCAGCACGGCTGATATCACAGATTTTTCAGTGTTCCGATACGACTTCTACCCAAATCCATAAAGAAAGACATATGCATAGGAAACTACAAATTGAAAGCAAGTCTATTGAGATAAATATTGGACATCAATTGTATGAATCTTTAAGGCATCACTGCAGACATTCTTCAGACATTCTTCAAATTCATAGAATGACAACAAAGTATGGCTACGTACAATCCATTCGGTTTTATAAACCACTCATGAATAACCTCACAAGCCATTGAAAACCAGATGACACTTTCAAATAGCTTTGATCTACAAACAAGGCTGTAAGACAGAAAGTTAAAATCGAAATACATGAACTAAATCCTCAATAGATATGAAAACATCCCTTGGTAGTGAAGTCGATTCACATTAGTTATTAGGGCTTTCATGCACAGATCCACGGGGCATATACAGAACCATTCCTCCAACAAAACTGAAGAATGACTTTAAAATCGCAAACAAAACATGAGTATATGTGTTCACACACTTCATGGAGCAAGGGTTTCTTCGATCTGAAAACTGGCGTCGATGAAGGACTGTGTGAAGAAGACTTCAAAGTCTATTTGGCAAACACAGCCTACGTTGGCTATATTTAGTCCTCAGATGAATGGAATGTCATGAGTACTGGGCGTTTCAAAGAAGCAGCCTGTGAAGCTCTGGACGCTTATTGGGATGCGTGGTATACCACATTCACACGTTTCAGTAGCATTGGTGCAAAAACGATACACTTCTCAGGGGAAGCTTCTACATGGACTCTTGGGATCAGAGCTCTAACTCATACACACATACTTTTCCTTTGAAAATGATCCTGCATGATAAGCAAACAAAACACTGGATGAACACCTAGACGGTGAGCTCTGTACTAAATGATTTGAAAGCCAGTAGATGGAATGAGCTGATGAGGAAGACTACAAACGAGTCATCTTCTTCAACTTGGTCAAACTGCTCATAGTCATACAAGTGAATGAAAAGTGGAGCCTGTTGTCATTCAATCTGTTGAAAAGAAAGAGAATAATACAACAAATTAGCAAATCTTATTTTCTTCATAAACATTATATTATTTCTGCACAGCTTTCTTACTGGCATGAATAGAATATCTGCAATAATCACTTGTCACAGTGAAATGGATTCACATTCGATATCGATTCACATCTAGAATTGATGCCATAGCTGTTTGATACTATTGCTTGAGTGAATGCAACTTATGTGACTTCACAAACTACAAACACGACTACATAATAGGTATTAAAAAACTTGAGTGACATGAGCGTGAAGACTTAGTAGAGTTGCTCTCAAGAATCATGATACTATTCTTCACTCCAGCCATAGGACTGGAATCTGTACATTAACACCCCTGCAAAAGAAACGGGAAGGATAGAATAATAATAAAGGAACTTCATAACTATATTCCTACTGTCAACATTCAACACTATGTTTTCTTTTCAACTGACTTTCATATTTGGTCTACTGTAAACCTCTTCTGTGTTCATTTTATGCTAAACTTATTGCCAACAGTAAAATTACCATATGAGCTCTAATGAATTTTTTTACTTGCAAAGCTAGTGATAGAACCAAAGGCCAATATCTACATCAAACAGGAGGAATGGAATGGAAACTGTAAACAATTTTATGGAATAGCATTTCCGTGCTCCCTATTCAGTCAAACGGACATTCAAAAGGATGTGATTTTTCTGAAAGTTTATTTCGGAAACTTGGAAGTGGATGACTGCAAACAATAAAACGAATAATATATTGATACATAATACGAATAATATACAGTGGGTCATTCTTTTTCTATTCTGCCACAGCTAACTGACTGGAAGTCAGTTGTCGTAACTACTACTAGAGAAGACCCTCACCGATGAGTGAAGATATATAGGAAAATCCATAATAGATCTAAAAACCGTCAAAGATAAAATGGTCATGAAAAAATACAGTGACAGTTTAGTTGGTATAAGAAACAGGATGATTATGAAAGCAAAGCCAACAATCATGGATAGGCCATGGAAGCCCGTGGCTGTCCACGAGTGTTGACTTTGTATCCTTCATCTGAGGTT
>NW_017210828.1:0-2212 GCF_001704415.2 Capra hircus
TTGCAAACCTCTATTTGGAAGGAACAGGTTAGCTTAACAAAGGGAGACCTCCAGATCTGCTCAGAGGACCAAAGTTGCAGAGGCAGGTCGGTGTATTTCCCTTCACTTTGCGATCCTTGCAAAGACATTCCTTGCTGATAGATGATTCAGCAAGGGCCTTGAGACTGTTGTTTTCTTTCCTAGGTTCAAAGATTCCTTCAGTTCCTAATAAGATATCCTAGAAATTATCTGACATCCGTGAAAATCTGATATGTCCTGGTCAAATGCTGTCAGTTATAATTCCAGTTATCATATTAAAGCATTTCAAGTCGCAGCAGTGACCAGATTACATTGTCAATTTCTATTTAATCAGGTTTTAACCATGTCCTCTATGGTTTCACACTGATGCCTTTGCAGAAATACTGCTACTTCAAGATATATGGAATATACTTTTTTTAAGCTTACCGATAATTGTTGTTTGTTTGTTTGTCTTCTGGTAAGCTGGTACCAGATGAATTTAGTCTCCTCTCTAGGTTAAGAGAACAAAGTTTTCTTAGAAATGCAATTTTTGATAACAGACTATGGATTTCTTTACCTTTTCATTGATTTATAATTGTTTTCATCATCTGTTTTTTACTTCGGTAAAGTAAAGAAGCCTTATTTAAGATTTTGGTACATGTAGGATGGACTAAGCTTTTCCCACTCTTGCAAGTTCCCTTACCCCTTCAGATTCTTCTCGTGGGACCAAGATCTCACTTTCCTCCAGAGGGACAATCCAAGCTTTTTTATTAGTTGATCTGCCCCTGACATCAGAGTCCATTGAGCATGAGTTGGCCTATAATTTTAGGCATGAAACTATGACTACATAAAGAAAAGGTGACTTTATGATTCAGGGATGGCCATGATATGCCTTGCACTTCAGAGAAAATGGGGTTAAATGATTTTTTTTCTTCAAAACTGCACAGCCAGTTCTTTCAGCATATGCAATTGAAAACATCTAGTCATTAGGTCAGTTTTCATTCCAATCCCAAAGAAAGGCAATGACAAAGAATATTCAAGCTGCTGCCACAATTGCACTCATCTCACACACTAGTAAAGTAATGCTCAAAATTCTCCAAGTTCACATGAACTGTGAACTTCCAAATGTTCAAGAGGGATTTAAAACATGCAGAGAAACCAGAGATCAAACTGCCAACATCCACTGGATCATTGAAAAAGCAAGAGAGTTCCAGAAAAAAAGACATCTATTTCTGCTTTATTGACTATGCCAAAGCCTTTGACTGTGTGGATCACAATAAACTGGGAAAAATTCTGAAAGAGATGGGAATACCAGACCACCTGACCTGTCTCTTGAGAAACCTGTATGCAGGTCAGGAAGAAACAGTTCGAACTGGACATGGAACAACAGACTGGTTCTAAATAGGAAAAGGAATATGTCAAGGCAGTGTATTGTCACCCTGCTTATTTAACTTATATGCAGAGTACATCATGAGAAACACTGGGCTGGAGTAGCACACGCTGGAATCCAGATTGCTGGGAGAATATCAAGAATCTCAGATATGCAGATGAACCACCCTTATGGCAGAAAGTGAAGAAGAACTAAAGAGTCTCCTGATGAAAGTGAAAGAGGAGAGTGAAAAAGTTAGCTTAAAGCTCAGCATCAGAAAACTAAAATCATTGCATCCAGTCTCATCACTTCATGGCAAATAGATGGGAAAAACATTGGAAACAGCAGCAGACTATTTTGGGGGGCTTGGAAATCACTGCAGATGATGTCTGCCTCCATGAACTTAAAACGTATTTATGACTTGGAAGAAAAGTGATGACCAAACTAGACGCATATTAAAAAGCCGAGACGTTGCTTTGCCAACAAAGATCCATCCAGTCAAGGCTATGGTTTTTCCATATGTCATGGATGGATATGAAAGATGTACTATAAGAAAGTGACAGCTGAAAATTGGATGCTTTTGAACTGTGGTGTTGGAGAAGATGCTTGTAGGTCGCTTAGACTACAAGGAGACGCAACCACTCCATCCTAAAGGAAATCAGGTCTGAATAGACATTGGAAGGACTAATACTGAACCTGAAACTCCAATACTTTGGCCACTTGATGTGAAGAGCTGACTCACTTGGAAGTTGCTTTGATTTGCCTGTGAGTGTGGGAGCCCTCCCTGGGCAAAGGGCCTCAGGGCATTGCCACTGAATCACGACCTTCCAAGCAAGCGCATTCAGC
>NW_017210829.1:0-2207 GCF_001704415.2 Capra hircus
GGTAGTAATTCGAGAGCACCTGCCGCATCTCGAGAAAAATCCAGGAGGTTCTCCCTCCAGGTGTGATGAGGCCCATTTCTGCTGAGGCGTCTCGAGGCTAATCACACCTAACCCCTGGAACTTCGAAAGGTCCTTCACACCCTTGCCTGCAACTCAAGAAGTACCCCAACATACCCGTCTCACTCGAGAGGAAGCACGAGAGTCCCGCCACATCCAGAGGAGCCCGTTTGCGGCCTCCTAATTCGAGAGAGGGATCCTTTCCCTGCGTGGTCGGGAAGAATTCCCGGTGTTCCTGTCGGATCTCATGTGGAGGCTCTCTCCACAGGAAAGGCGAGAGGAACTCCAGGGTCGTGCCACCATTCCCAGAGTCCCCAGATGTCTCAGTCATTCCAAAAACTGTTTTCCCTGCACTGCCTCGACTTTCAAGCCGAGGATCCACTCACACACGGTGGCACGTGGGACAGCCCTGTGGGAAAGCCTCATGGAAAGCCTCCTGGAAAGCTCGAGGGAAAGCCACAGATCCCTTGATCCACGCGAAGGGAAGCGTGACACTGCTGCTACAGCTCGGGAGGAAATCGCACGTGATGCCCACTTCGAGTGAGGACTGACTCCCCTGGGGAGACACCAGAAGTACCAAGTTCCATGTCAGCACTGGAGAGGAATCCTCAGGTTCCGGGACCGACTCCACACAAGATCTTAGGTCCCCGGCATCCCGGGAGGCAATCCCCGATAGGCCCGAACCAACTCGCGCAAGGGGACTGGCTTTCCTGAGGCTACCAGAGCGGGTCCGTGAGGTCCCTGTCGTAAGTCGAGAGCACCTGCCGCAACTCGAGGAAATGCAGGAGGTTCTCCCCCTCCAGGCGAGATGAGGCCCATTTCCGCTGAGGCGTCTGGAGGCTAATCACATCTAACATCTGGAATTTCCAAAGGGTCCTTCACACCCTTGCTGCAACTCAAGAAGTTCCCCGACATACCCGTCTAAACTCGAGAGGAAGCACGAGAGTCCCGCCCACATCCAGAGGAGACCTGTTTCCGCCTCCGAGCTCGAGAGGAGGGATCTTTCCCTGCGAGGTCGGGAAAGAATTCCCGCGTTCCCGTTGCATCTCAAGAGGAGGTGCTCTCCACAGGAAAGGCGAGAGGAACTCCAGGGTCGTGCCACCATTCCCAGAGTCCCCCAGATGTCTCAGTCCAGTCCAGGGAAATCTCTTTCCCTGCACTGCCTCGACTTTGAAGCCGAGGATCGACTCACACCACGGTGGCACGTGGGACAGCCCTGTGGGAAAGCCTCGTGGGAAAGCCTCGTGGGAAAGCCAGGGAAACACAGATCCTTGATGAACGCTAAGGGAAGAGTGACACTGCTGCTACAGCTCGGGAGGAAATCGCACGTGCATGCCCCCACTCGAGACGAGGACTGGTTCCCCTGGGAGACTCCAGAATACCCCAAGATCCATGTCAGCACTGGAGAGGAATCCTCAGGTTCTGGCACAACTCCACACAAGGTCTTAGGCCCCGGCATCGACGGGAGAGGAATCCCGAGAGGCCCCCGAGCTACTCGCATGGGGACTGGCCTTTCCTGAGGCCACCAGAGCGGTCCCTGAGGACCCCGTCTTAAGTCGAGAGCACCTGCCGCAACTCGAGAAAATCCAGGAGGTTCTCCCCTCCAGGCGAGGTGAGGCCCATTTCGCTGAGGCGTCTCGAGGCTAATCACACCTAACCTCTGGAACTTCCAAAGGGTCCTTCACACCCTTGCTGCAACTCAAGAAGTTCCCGACATACCCGTCTCCATCGAGAGGAAGCACGAGAGTCCCGCCCACATTCAGAGGAGAACCGTTACCGCCTCCTAGCTCAAGAGGAGGGATCCTTTCCCTGCGCGAGTCGGGAAAGAATTCCCGCCTTCCCGTCGCATCTCAAGAGGAGGCTCTCTCCAAAGGAAAGGCGAGAGGAACTCCAGGGTCTGCCACCATTCCAGAGTCCCCCAGATGTCTCAGTCCATTCCAGGGAAACCTGTTTTCCCTGCAGTGCCTCGACTTTCAAGCCGAGGATCGACTCACACCCACCGGTGGCACGTGGGACAGCCCTGCTGGGAAAGCCTCGTGGGAAAGCCACAGATCCCTTGATCCACGCGAAGGGAAGCGTGACACTGCTGCTACAGCTCGGGAGAAATCGAACGTGCATGCCCTCACTCGAGGTGAGGACTGACTCCTCTG
>NW_017210830.1:0-2207 GCF_001704415.2 Capra hircus
CCACATCCAGAGGAGCCCGTTTCCGCCTCCTTGCTCGAGAGACAGGTTCCTTTCGCTGCGTGGTCGGGAAAAGAATTCCCGCGTTCCTGTCGCATCTCAAGAGGAGGCACTCTCCACAGGAAAGGCGAGAGAACTCCAGGTCGTGCCACCATTCCCAGAGTCCTCCAGATATCTCAGTCCATCCAGGGAAACTTGTTTTCCCTGCACTGCGTCGACTTTCAAGCCGAGAATCGACTCAACACCACGGTGGCACGTGGGACAGTCCTGTGGGAAAGCCTCAAGGGAAAGCCCCTGATGCCTTGATTCACGCGAAGGGAAGCGTGACACTGCTGCTACAGCTCGGGAGGAAAGAGCACGTGGCATGTCCCCACTCGAGACGAGGACTGACTCCCTGGGGAGACTCCAGAAGTACCCCAAGATCCATGTCAGCACTGGAGAGGAATCCACAGGTTTCGGCACCGACTCCACTCAAGGTCTTAGGCCCGGCATCGAGAGGGAGAGGAATCCCGAGAGGCCCCCAGCAACTCGCATGGGGACTGGCTCTCCTGAGGCAACCAGAGCGGGTCTCTGAGGTCCCCATCGTAAGTCGAAAGCACCTGCCGCAACTAGAGAAAGTCGAGGAGGTTCTCCCCTCCAGGCGAGATGAGGCCCATTTCTGCTGAGGCGTCTCAAGGCTAATCACATCTAACGTCTGGAACTTCCAAAGCGTCCTTCACACCCTTGCTGCAACTCAAGAAGTTCCCCGACATACCCGTCTCCTCTCGAGAAAAAGCACGAGAATCCGGCCACATCCAGAGGAGCCGTTTCCGCCTCCTAGCTCAAGAGGAGGGATCTTTCCCTGCGAGGTGGGGAAAGATTTCCCAGCGTTCCCGTCGCACTCTCAAGAGGAGGCGCTCTCCCACAGGAAAGGCGAGAGGAACTCCAGGGTCATGCCACCATTCCCAGAGTCGCCCTGATGTCTCAGTCCATTCCAGGGAAACCTGTTTTCCCTGCACTGCCTCGACTTTCAAAGCCGAGGATCGACTCACACACGGTGGCACGTGGGACAGCCCTGTGGGAAAGCCTCGTGGGAAAGCCTCGAGGGAAAGCCACAGATCCCTTGATCCACGCTAAGGGAAGCGTGACACTGCTGCTTCAGCTCGGGAGCAAATCTCACGTGGATGCCGCAACTCGAGACAAGGACTGAGTCCCCTGGGTAGGCTCCAGAAGTTCCCCAAGATCCATGTCAGCACTGGAGAGTAATCCTCAGGTTCCGAAACCAATTCCACACATGGTCTTAAGCACCGGCATCGACGGGAGAGGAATCCCGAGAGGCCCTGAGCAACTCACATGGGGTTTGGCCTTTCCTGAGGCCACCAGAGCATGTCCTGAGGTCCCGTCGTAAGTCGAGAGCACCTGCCGCAACTCGAGAAATCCAGGAGGTTCTCCCTCCAGGGGAGATGAGGCCCATTTCCGATGAGGCTTCTAGAGGCTAATCACACCTAACTTCTGGAACTTCCAAAGGGTCCTTCTCACCCTTGCTACAACTCAAGAAGTTCCCCATACCCGACTCCACTCAAGATGAAGCACGAGAGTCCCGCCCACATCCAGATGAGACCCGTTTCCGCCTCCTTGCTCGAGAGACGGGTTCCTTTCCCTGCGTGGTCGGGAAAGAATTCCCGGCGTTCCTGTCGCATCTCAAGAGGAGGCACTCTCCACAGGAAAGGCGTGAGGAACTCCAGGGTTGTGCCACCATTCCCAGAGTCCTCCAGATATCTCAGTCCATTCCAGGGAAACCTGTTTTCCCTGCACTGTTTCGACTTTCAAGCGCCGAGGATCGACTCACACCACGGTGGCACGTGGGACAGCCCTATGGGAAAGCCTCGTGGGAAAGCCTCCTGGGAAAGGCTCGAGGGAAAGCCACTGATCCTTGATCCACGTGAAGGGAAGCGAGACACTGCTGCTACAGCTCGGGAGGAAAGCGTACGTGCATGCCCCCACACGAGACGAGGACTGACTCCCCTGGGGAGACTCCAGAAGTACCCCAAGATCCATGCCAGCACTGGAGAGGAATACTCAGGTTCCGGCACGTCTCCACACAAGGTCTTAGGCCCCAGCATCTACGGAGAGGAATCCCGAGAGGCCCCCGAGCAACTCGCATGGGGACTGGCCTTTCCTGAGGCCACCAGAGCGGGTTCTGACGTCCCTGTCGTAAGACGAGAGCACCT
>NW_017210831.1:0-2203 GCF_001704415.2 Capra hircus
CCGTGGGAAAGCCTCGTGGGAAGCCTCGTGGGAAAGCCTCGTGGGACAGCCTCGGGGGCCACGATCCCTTGATCCACGCGAACGGGAAGCGTGACACTGCTGCTACAGCAAGGGAGGAAAGCGCACGTGCATGCCCCTACTCGACACGAGACTGACTCCCCTGGGGGATCTACCAAGATGCATGTCAGCCTGGAGAGGAATCCTCAGGTTCCGGCCCCGACTCACAGAAGGTCTTAGGCCCTGGCATCGACGGAGAGGAACAGCGACAGACCCTCTAGCAACTCGCATGGGGACTGGCCTTCCTGTCACCAGAGTGGGTCCATGAGGTCCCCGTCGTAAGTCAAGAGCACTGCCGCAACTCGGTAAAAATAGGAGGTTCTCCCCTGCAGGCGAGATGAGGCCCGTTTCCACTGAGGTGTCTCGAGGCTAATCACACTTGACCTCTGGAACTCCTGACCTCTGTTTTCCCATCTATTTGCCATGAAGTGATGAGACTGGATGCAATGATTTTAGTTTTCTGAATGCTGAGCTTTAAGCTAACTTTTTCAGTCTCCTCTTTCACTTTCATCTGGAGACTCTTTAGTTCTTTCTTCACTTTCTGCCATAAGGGTGGTGTCATCTGCATATCTGAGATTATTGATATTTCTCCCAGCAATCTGGATTCCAGCATGTGCTTCCTCCAGCCCAGTGTTTCTCATGATGTAGTTTGCATATAAGTTAAATAAGCAGGGTGACAATATAGAGCCTTGACATATTCCTTTTCCTAGTTAGAACCAGTCTGTTGTTCCATGTCCAGTTCGAACTGTTTTCTTCCTGACCTGCATACAGGTTTCTCAAGAAGACAGGTCAGGTGGTCTGGTATTCCCATCTCTTTCAGAATTTTTCCCAGTTTATTGTGATCCACACAGTCAAAGGCTTTGGCATAGTCAATAAAGCAGAAATAGATGTCTTTTTTTTCTGGAACTCTCTTGCTTTTTCAATGATCCAGTGGATGTTGGCAGTTTGATCTCTGGTTTCTCTGCATGTTTTAAATCCCTCTTGAACATTTGGAAGTTCACAGTTCATGTGAACTTGGAGAATTTTGAGCATTACTTTACTAGTGTGTGAGATGAGTGCAATTGTGCAGCAGCTTGAATATTCTTTGTCATTGCCTTTCTTTGGGATTGGAATGAAAACTGACCTAATGACTAGATGTTTTCAATTGCATATGCTGAAAGAACTGGCTGTGCAGTTTTGAAGAAAAAAAAATCATTTTAACCCATTTTCTCTGAAGTGCAAGGCATATCATGGCCATCCCTGAATCATAAAGTCACCTTTTCTTTATGTAGTCATAGTTTCATGCCTAAATTATAGGCCAACTCGTGCTCAAATGGACTCTGATGTCAGGGGCAGATCAACTAATAAAAAGCTTGGATTGTCCCTCTGGAGGAAAGTGAGATCTTTGTCCCACGAGAAGAATCTGAAGGGTTAAGGGAACTTGCAAGAGTGGGGAAAGCTTAGTCATCCTACATGTACCAAAATCTTAAATAAGGCTTATTTACTTTACCGAAAGTAAAAAAACAGATGATGAAAACAATTATAAAATCAATGAAAGGTAAAGAATCAATAGTCTGTTATCAAAAATTGCATTCTAAAACTTTGTTCTCTTAACGTAGAGAGGAGACTAAATTCCATCTGGTACCAGCTTACCAAGAAGACAAACAAACAAACAAACAAATTATCGGTAAGCTTAAAAAAAGTATATTCCATATATCTTGAAGTAGCAGTATTTCTGCAAAGGCATCAGTGTGAAACCATAGAGGACATGGTTAAAACCTGATTAAATAGAAATTGACAATGTAATCTGGTCCTGCTGCGACTTGAAATGCTTTAATATGATAACTGGAATTATAACTGACAGCATTTGACCAGGACATATCAGATTTTCACGGATGTCAGATAATTTCTAGGATATCTATATTAGGAACTGAAGGAATCTTTGAACCTAGGAAAGAAAACAACAGTCTCAAAGGCCCTTGCTGAATCATCTATCAGCAAGGAATGTCTTTGCAAGGATCGCAAAGTGAAGGGAAAATACACCGACCTGCCTCTGCAACTTTGTCCTCTGAGCAGATCTGGAGGTCTCCCTTTGTATAAGCTAACCTGTTCCTTCCAAATAGAGGTTTGCAACACAAAAACAAGTGGCCGCCTTTCTTCCTCGAAG
>NW_017210832.1:0-2202 GCF_001704415.2 Capra hircus
TATAAGTTAAATAAGCAGGGTGACAATATGCAGGCTTGACATATTCCTTTTCCTATTTAGCACCAGTCTGTTGTTCCATGTCCAGTTCGAACTGTTTCTTCCTGACCTGCATACAGGTTTCTCAAGAGACAGGTCAGGTGGTCTGGTATTCCCATCTCTTTCAGAATTTTTCCCAGTTTATTGTGATCCACACAGTCAAAGGCTTTGGCATAGTCAATAAAGCAGAAATAGATGTGTTTTTTTTCTGGAACTCTCTTGCTTTTTGAATGATCCAGTGGATGTTGGCAGTTTGATCTCTGGTTTCTCTGCATTTTTTAAATCCCCTTGAACATTTGGAAGTTCACAGTTCATGTGAACTTGGAGAATTTTGAGCATTATTTTACTAGTGTGTGAGATGAGTGCAATTGTGCAGCAGCTTGAATATTCTTTGTCATTGCCTTTCTTTGGGATTGGAATGAAAACTGACCTAATGACTAGGTGTTTTGAAGAAAAAAAAATCATTTTAACCCATTTTCTCTGAAGTGCAAGGCATATCATGGCCATCCCTGAATCATAAAGTCACCTTTTCTTTATGTAGTCATAGTTTCATGCCTAAATTATAGGCCAACTCGTGCTCAAATGACTCTGATGTCAGGGGCAGATCAACTAATAAAAAAGCTTGGATTGTCCCTCTGGAGGAAAGTGAGATCTTGGTCCCACGAGAAGAATCTGAAGGGTTAAGGGAACTTGCAAGAGTGGGGAAAGCTTAGTCCATCCTACATGTACCAAAATCTTAAATAAGGCTTATTTACTTTACCGAAGTAAAAAAACAGATGATGAAAACAATTATAAATCAATGAAAGGTAAAGAAACTCATAGTCTGTTATCAAAAATTGCATTCTAAGAAAACTTTGTTCTCTAACCTAGAGAGGAGACTAAATTCCATCTGGTACCAGCTTACCAGAAGACAAACAAACAAACAAACAAATTATCGGTAAGCTTAAAAAAAGTATATTCCATATATCTTGAAGTAGCAGTATTTCTGCAAAGGCATCAGTGTGAAACCATAGAGGACATGGTTAAAACCTGATTAAATAGAAATTGACAATGTAATCTGGTCACTGCTGCGACTTGAAATGCTTTAATATGATAACTGGAATTATAACTGACAGCATTTGACCAGGACATATCAGATTTTCACGGATGTCACATAATTTCTAGGATATCTATATTAGGAACTGAAGGAATCTTTGAACCTAGGAAAGAAAACAACAGTCTCAAAGGCCCTTGCTGAATCATCTATCAGCAAGGAATGTCTTTGCAAGGATCGCAAAGTGAAGGGAAAATACACCGACCTGCCTCTGCAACTTTGGTCCTCTGAGCAGATCTGGAGGTCTCCCTTTGTATAAGCTAACCTGTTCCTTCCAAATAGAGGTTTGGCAACACAAAACAAGTGGCGCCTATTCTTCCCCGAAGGAGGCTCTCTTTCCCACATCCTGCGAACTCCCTTTCCCAGCCTCCTGGAAAAGCGCTTCTTGCAGTTCCTTTCAGAAAATCCTATGGACGGAGAAGCCTGGTAGGCTGCAGTCCGTGGGGTCGCTGAGGGTCGGACACGACTGAGCGACTGCACTTTCATTTTCACTTTCATGCATTGGAGAAGGCAATGGCAACCCACTTACTGTTCTTGCCTGGAGAATCCCAGGGACGGGGGAGCCTAGTGGGCTACCGTCTATGGCGTCGCACAGAGTCGAACACGACTGAAGCAACTTAGCAGCAGCAGCAGCAGCAGTTCCTTTCTTAGGGGCAGTTATCCCTGAGATTGGGACCTGGAAAGGCAGAGCCACCTCCACACACACGTCTTTTCTGTCCCCTTTCCTCTGGAGGAGAGCTTTAGTGAGCCTAGGTCTGTCAGGAAAATTCTTGGCTTTGACGGGATCACACCCAGTGTGTGAACCTGGCATACCCGACCTAGGGGCCACAGGGCACCTGTTTTGCTCAAGCGGGTCCTGGAGGGGTGCAGCATAGCAAGAGCTTAAAAATCCATCCAATTTGTCTTTTTTTTAACCTCGGAGAGAACGAGTTTGCTCGCACCTCCACCCTTTGGCAGTGTGGAGGGAAGAGGGCACCACCCTCTCCCAAAGGGGACATAGGCCTACCAGGAGAGAAAGGCCCCTTGAGGAGCTGAGCCCAGGTAGGCAGCCAGTGATGTCAAGGCACACTCCC
>NW_017210833.1:0-2202 GCF_001704415.2 Capra hircus
CTTAGGCCCGGCATCGACGGAGAGGAATCCGAGAGGGCTCCGAGCAACCAGCATGGGGATTGGCCTTTCCTGAGGTCAGCAGAGCGGGTCCCAGATGTCCCCGTCGTAAGTCGAGAGCACCTGCCGCAACTCGCAGAAAAATCCAGGGGAGGTTCACCCCTCCAGGCGAGATGAGGCCCCATTTCCGCTGAGGCGTCTCGAGGCTAATCACACCTAACCTCTGAACTTCCAAAGGTCCTTCACACCCCTTGCTGCAACTCAAGAAGTTCCCCGACATACCCGTCTCCACTCGAGAGCAAGCACGAGAGTCCCGCCCACATCCAGAGGAGCCCCCGTTTCCGCTCCTATCTCGAGAGGAGGGATCCTTTCCCTGCGTAGTTGGGAAAGAATTTTCGGCGTTCCCGTCTCATCTCAAGAGAGAGGCGCTCTCCACAGGAAAGGCGAGAGGAACTCCAAGGTCGTGCCTCCATTCCCAGAGTTCCCCAGATGTCTCAGTCCATTCCAGGGAAACCTGTTTTCCCTGCACTGCCTCGGCTTTCAAGCCGAGGATCGACTCACACCACGGTGGCACGTGGGACAGCCCTGTGGCAAAGCCTCGAGGAAAAGACCCAGATCCCTTGATCCACTCGACGGGAAGCGTGACACTGCTGCTAGAGCTGGGAGGAAAGCGCACGTGCATGCCCCCACTCGAGACGTGGACTGACTCCCTGGGGAGACTCCAGAAGTACCCAAGATCCATGCCAGCCCTGGAGAGGAATCCTCAGGTTCCGCAACCGACTCCACACAAGGACTTAGGCCCCGGGATCGATGGGAGAGGAATCCCGAGAGTCCCCGAGCAACTCGCATGGGGACTGGTCTTTCCTGAGGCCACCAGAGTGGGGTTCCTGAAGTCCCTGTCATAAGTCGAGAGCACCTGCCGCAACTCGAGAAAAATCCAGGAGGTTCTCCCGTCCAGGTGAGATGAGGCCCATTTCCGCTGAGGCGTCTCGAGGCTAATCACACCTTACCTCTGGAACTTCCAAAGGGCCCTTCACACGCTTGCTGCAACTCAAGAAGTTCCCCGACATACCCGTCTCGACTCGAGAGGAAGCACGAGAGTTCTGCCCACATCCAGAGGAGCCCCGTTTCCGCCTCCTAGCTCGAGAGGAGGGTTCCTTTCCCTGCGTGTTCGGGAAGGAATTCCTGGCCTTCCATCGCAGCTCAAGAGGGGCGCTCTCTACAGGAAAGGCGAGAGGAACTCCAGGGTCGTGCCACCATTCCAGAGTCCCCCAGATGTCTCAGTCCACTCCAGGAAAACGTGTTTTCCTTGCACTGCCTCGACTTTCAAGCCAAGGATCGACTCACACCACGGGTGGCACGTTGGACAGCCCTTTGGGAAAGCCTCTTGGGAAAGCCTCGTGGAAAGACTCGAGGGAAAGCCACAGATTCCTTCATCCACGCGAAGGGAAGCGTGACACTACAGCTACAGCTCGGGGAGGAAAGCGCACGTGCATGCCCCAACTCGAGACGAGGACTGACTCCCTTAGGGAGACTCCAAAAGTACCCCAGGAACCATGTCAGCACTGGAGTGGAATCCTCCCGTTCCGGCACCGACTCTACACAAGGTCTTAGGCCCCGGAATCGACGGGAGAGGAATCCCGAGAGGCCCCATGCAACTAGCATGGGAACTGGCCTTTCCTGAGGCCACCAGATCGGGGTCCCAGAGGTCCCCGTCGTAAGTCGAGAGCACCTGCCCGCAACTCGAGAAAATCCAGGAGTTCTCCCTTCCAGGCGAGATGAGGCCCATTTCCGCTGAGCCGTCTCGAGGCTAGTCACACCTAAACTCTGTAACTTCCAAAGGGTCCTTCACACCCTTGCTGCAACTCAAGAAGTTCCCCGACATTCCCGTCTCCACTCGAGAGGAAGCACGAGAGACCCGCCCACATTCAGAGGAGCCCCGTTTCCGCCTCTCAGCCTGAGAGGAGAGGATCCTTTCCCTGCGTGGTCGGGAAAGAATTCCGGCGTTCCCGTCGCATCTCAAGAGGAGGCGCTCTCCACAGGAAAGCGCGAGAGGAACTCCAGGGTCGTGCCACCATTCCAGAGTCCCCCAGATGTCTCAGTCCATTCCAGGGAAACCTGTTTTCCCTGCACTGCCTCGACTTTCAAGCGAGGATCGACTCACACCACGGTGGCACGTGGGACAGCCCTATGGGAAAGCCTCGT
>NW_017210835.1:0-2200 GCF_001704415.2 Capra hircus
CACGAAGCTAAGTGCGACTCCAGTACGGCAGATCTCTAGCTCTGTTCAGAGGCCCGATCTGGCAGAGTTCCTGGCACCAAGATGCTCTGCATAGGCGAGCCTTGCGCAGACTTGCCTTGCTTTAAGGCTCCTCCCCAGGAAGGAGCAGGCTGTGTGAGGCTCGGAAACGCCACTGGCGCCTTCCTGGCTTCAGCTCTACCCTGCCTTGCCTTTGCACTTAGGTCCCAAGCGTCCTTGAGGAGGGCTTAGGGGCTGGTGGGTTGCACACTGCCAAGGGCTCCAGCAGTGAAAGCTCTGTCAGAGGGAAGCGAAGGGCAACAGCAGGGCTCCTTCAGCGGTTCCTTGGCCGCCCAGAAAAGCTCCGCACGGAGAGCACAGGTTCCAAGGGCCCCTGGCTGGGTTTTGCATCCCCGCTCCAGAGCTGACTCCGTGGGTGCCTAGAAAGTGTGTGAGAGACGTAGGTTCCCTAGCACTCTCCTCCCCAGCAGAGACATGTGCAGGTGTTGGGGCCTGATCCTGCGTGTCTGGTTTCCGCCCACAGCCCAACTCAGGGGAAGCAGCCCCTGAGGCAAGACCTGCTGGAGGAGCCTGCGCGCCCGCCTGATAGGCGAGAGCACAGCCAGCAGTGTAGCGAGCCTCCTCGGGAGAAGAGGAGGCAGCCGAGCCCAGTCAAGAGGAAAGCCCTGCTTGCACGGAGCTAAGTGGGCCTCCAGTACGGCAGAGCTCTAGCTCTGCTCCAGAGCCCCGATCTGGCAGAGTTTCTGGCGCGAGGCTGCTCGGCCGGGGGCTCGCCTTGCCAGACTTGCCTTGCTTTTAGGCTCCCTCCCCAGGAAGGAGCTGTCTGAGGCGAGCCTGGGAGACGCCACTGGTGCCTTCCTTGCCTCAGCTCCAATCCTGCCTTGCCTTTGCACATAGGTGCCAGGCGTCGTTGGGGAGGGCTTAGGGGGTGGTGGGTTGCACACTGCCAAGGGGCTTCAGCAGTGAGAGCTCTGTCAGAGGGAAGGGAAGGGCAACTGCAGGGCTCCTCCAGCGGTTTCTAGGCCGCCTAGAATCAGCGCCGCACCGAGAGCACCAGGCTCCCAGGGCCCCTGGCTGGGGTTTTCAGCCGCCGCACACACGGAGGCTGATTCCTTGGGTGCCCAGAAAGTGTATGACAGACGTAGGTTCCCTAGCACTCTCCTCCCCAGCAGAGACATGTGCAGGTGTTTGGGGCCTGATCCTGCGTGTCTGGGTTCCTGCCCACAGCCCCAACTCAGGGGAAGCAGCCCCTGAGGCAAGACCTGCTGGAGGAGCCCTGCGCCCCCGCCCTGATAGGCGAGTGCACAGCCAGCAGGGAAGCGAGCCTCCTCGGGGGAAGAGGAGGCAGCCCAGCCCCGTCAAGTTGAAAGCCCTGCTTGCACGGAGCTAAGTGCGCCTCCAGTACGGCAGAGCTCTAGCTCTGCTCAGAGCCCCGATCTGGCAGAGTTCCTGGCGCGAGGCTGCTCTGCCGGGGGCTAGCCTTGGCCCAGACTTGCCTTGCTTTTAGGCTGGCCTCTCCAGGAAGGAGCAGGCAGCAGGAGCCTGGGAGTCGCCACTGGCGCCTTTCTTGCCTCAGCTCCAATCCTGCCTTGCCTTTGCACTTAGGTCCCAGGTCCGTCGCTTAAGGAGAGGCTTAGGGGCTGGTGGGTTGCACACTGCCAAGGGCTCCAGCAGTGAGAATTCTGTCAGAGGGAAGGGAAGGGCAACTGCAGGGCTCCTCCAGCGGTTGCTTGGGCCGCCCAGATTCAGCGCCACACGGAGAGCACCAGGCTCCCAGGTCGCCCTGGCTGGGGTTTTCAGCTCCCGGCACACACGGAGGCTGATTCCTTGGGTGCGCCCAGAAAGTGTATGACAGACGTAGGTTCCCTAGCACTCTCCTCCCCAGCAGAGACATGTGCAGGGTGTTTGGGGCCTGATCCTGCGTGTCTGGGTTCCTGCCCACAGCCCCCAACTCAGGGGAAGCAGCCCCTGAGGCAAGACCTGCTGGAGGAGCCCTGCGCCGCCCGCCTGATAGGCGAGTGCACAGCCAGCAGGGAAGCGAGCCTCCTCGGGAAGAGGAGGCAGCCGAGCCCAGTCAAGCTGAAATCCTGCTTGCCGGAGCTAAGTGCGACTCCAGTACGGCAGAGCTCTAGCTCTGTCAGAGCCCCGATCTGGCAGAGTTTCTGGCACGAGATGCTCGGCC
>NW_017210836.1:0-17728 GCF_001704415.2 Capra hircus
AGAGAGATTGACCCCGGGCGATACCAAGATCCATGTCAGCACCAGGAGAGGAATCCTCAGGTTCTGGCACCAGCGACCTCCAACACAAAGATCTTAGGTCCCCGGCATAGACGGGAGAGGAATCCTCGAAGAGTGCCGTCGAGCAATCGCATGGGGGCCTGGCCTTTTCGCTGAGGCACCAGAGCGGGCGCCTGAGGTCTCCGTCGTAAGTCGAGGGCACCTGGCCGCAAAGCTCGAGAAAATCGAGGAGGTTCTAGCCCCCAGGCGAGATGAGGCCGTCATAACCGCTGGAGGCGTCACGAGGCTAATCACCCTAACCTATGGACTTACAAAGGGTCGCTCATTTGCGCTTGCTGCAACTCAAGAAGCTCCGCCCACATATCCGTCGCCACCTCGAGAGGAAGCCCGAGAGTCCTGGCCAACATCCCAGAAGGAGCCCGTTACGCTCTAGCTCGAGACGGAGGTCGCTTTCACTAGTGGTGTCAAGTATAATCCCGGAAGGTTCCCGTCTCATCTCAAGAAGAGGCGCTCATGCCCACAGGAAAGGCGAGAGGAAACTCCAGATTCGTGGCAGGACCATTCCAGAGGCCCCCAGATGCTCAGTCGCATAGTCCTATGGAAACGCTGTTTCTCTCTGGGAAAAAAAGATGTCGACTTTCTAAGCCTAGGATTCCGACACAACAATACAGTGGCACGTGGGGAACGCCCTTTGGGAAAGTCCTCGTGGGGAAAGCCCTCGAGGAAAAGACTCGTGGCGAAAGCCTCGAGGAAAGCCGGCAGATACCTTGATCAGGCGGATAGGGAAGCGGTGACTACTGCTGTAACAGCTCGGGAGCGAAAGCGGCACGTGGCATAGCCCCCAGACTGCGAGATGAGGACTGACTCGCCGTCGGGGAGACTGGAGAAGTACGCCAAGATCCTTGTCAGCACTGCAAAGGAATCTCAGGTTCCGGCACCAGGATTGCGGACTCCAACACAGGTCCTTAGGCCCTGGCATGACGAGAGGAACCCCGAGAGGGCCTGAGTTAACCGCAATGGGGACATGGTCTTTACTGAGGGCACCATGAGCGGGTCTCTGAGGTCCCCTGTCGTAAAGTCGAGAGCACCTGCCGCCAACTCGAGAAAATCCAGGATGTTCTCGCCGTCTCCAGGCGAGAATGAGGCCCATTTCCGCAGAGGCGACTCGAGGCTTGATAAAGCACCTGAACCTCCTGGAACTTCTAAAAGGGTCCTTCACGAACGACCACTTGCTGCAACTCAAGAAGTTCCCCGACATACCCGTCTCCACTCGAGAGGAAGCACGAGAGTCCCGCCCACATCCAGAGGAGCCCCGTTTCCGCCTCCGTAGCTCGAGAGGAGGGATCCTTTCCCTGCGTGGTCGGGGAATGAATATTCCGGCGTTTCCCGTCGCATCTCAAGATGGAGGCGCTCTCCACAGGAAAGGCGAGAGGAACTCCAAGGGTCGTTGCCACCATTCCCAGAGGTCCCCCAGATGTCTTCAGTCCATTCCAGGGAAACCTGTTTTCCCTGCACTGCCTCGACTTTCAAGCCGAGGATCGACTCACACCACGGTGGCACGTGGGACCAGCCCTGTGGGAAAGCCTCGTGGGGGAAAGCCTCGTGGGAAAAGCCTCGAGGGAAAGCCACAGATCCCTTGATCCACGCGAAGGGAAGCGTGACACTGCTGCTACAGCTCGGAGGAAATGCGCACGTGCATGCCCCCACTCGAGACTAGCGACTGACTCCCCTGGGGAGACTCCAGAAGTACCCCAAGATCCATGTCAGCACTGGAGAGGAATCCTCAGTTTCCGGCACCGAATCCACACAAGGTCGTTAGGCCCCGGCATCGACGGGAGAGGAATCCCGGAGAGGGCCCCTGAGCAACTGCGCATGGGGACTGGCCTTTACCTGAGGCCATCAGAGCGGGGTCCTGAGGTCCCCGTCGATAAGTCGAGAGCACCTGCCCAACTCGAGAAAATCCAGGAGGTTCTCCCCTCCAGGCGAGATTGAGGCCCATTTCCGCTGAGGCGTCTAGAGGCTAATCACACCTAACCTCTGGAACTTCCAAAGGGTCCTTCACACCCTTGCTGCAACTCATAGAAGTTCCCCGACATACCCGTCTGCCACTCGAGAGGAAGCACGAGAGTCCCGACCCACTATCCAGAGAGCCCCGATTTCGCCCCTCTAGCTCGAGAGGAGGGATCCTTTCCGCTGCTGTTGTCTGGGAAAGAATTCACCGGCGTTCCCGTCGCAATCTCAAGAGGAGGCGCTCTCCACAGGAAAGGCGAGAGGAACTGCCAGGGTCTGCCACCATTCGCCAGAGTCCCCCAGATGTCTCAGTCCATTCCAGCGAAACCTGTTTTCCCTGCACTGCTTTCGACTTTCAAGCCGAGGATCGACTCACACCACGGTGGCACATGGGACAGCCCTGTGGGAAAGCTCGTGGGAAAGCCTCGTGGGAAAGCCTCGAGGGAAAGCCACAGATCCCTTGATCCACGCTGAAGGAATGCGTGACACTGCTGCTACAGCTCGGGAGGAAAGCGCCACGTGCATGCTCCCCACTCGAGACGAGGACTGACTCCCCTGGGGAGACTCCAGAAGTACCCCCAAGATCCATGTCAGCACTGGAGAGGAATCCTCAGGTTCCGGCACCGAACTCCACACAAGATCTTAGGCCCCGGCATAGACGGGAGAGGAATCCCGAGAGGCCCTCGAGCCAACTCGCATGGGGACTGGCCTTTCCTGAGGGGCACCAGAGCAGGTCCCTGAAGTCCCCGTCGTAAAGTCGAGAGGCACCTGCCGCAACTCCGAGAAAATCCAGGAGGTTCTACCCTCCAGGCGAGATGAGGCCCATTTACCGCTGAGGCGTCTCGAGGCTAATCACACCTAACCTATGGAACTTACCAAAGGGTCCTTCACAGCCCTTGCTGCAACTCAAGAAGCTTCCCCCGACATACCCGTCTCCACTCGAGAGGAAGCCCGAGGAGTCCCGCCCACATCCAGAGGAGCCCCGTTTCCTGCCTCCTAGCTCGAGAGGAGGGATCCTTTCACTGCAGTGGTCGGTCAAGGATTTCCCGGTGTTCCCGTCTGCATCTCAAGAGGAGGCGCTCTCCACAGGAAAGGCGAGAGGAACTCCAGATCGTGCCACCCATTCCCAGAGGCCCCCAGATTTCTCAGTCCATTCCAGGGAAAACCTGTTTTCCCTGCACTGCCTCGACTTTCAAGCCGAGGATCGACTCGCACCAACGGTTGGCACGTGGGACAGCCCTGTGGGAAAGCCTCGTGGGGAAAGCCTCGTGGGAAAGCTCGAGGGAAAGCCACAGATCCCTTGATCCAAGCATAGGGAAGCGTGACACTGCTGCTTCAGCTCAGGAGGAAAGGCGCACGTGCATGCCCCCACTCGAGATGAGGACTGACTCCCCTGGGGAGACTCCAGAAGTACCCCAAGATACATGTCAGCACTGGAGAGGAATCCTCAGATACCGGCACCGACTCCACACAAGGTTTGAGGCACTGACATCGACGGGAGACGAATCCCTAGAGGCCCCCGAGCAACTCGCATGGGGACTGGCCTTTACTGAGGCCACCAGAGCGGTTCCCTGAGGTCCCCGTCGTAAGTCGAGAGCACCTTCCGCAACTCGAGAAAATCCAGGAGGTTCTCCCCTCCAGGCGAGATGAGGCCCATTTCCACTGAGGCGACTAGAGGCTATTCACAGCTAAACTCTGGAACTTCCAAAGGGTCCTTCACACCCTTGCTGCAACTCTAGAAGTTCCCCGACATACCCGTCTCCACTCGAGAGGAAGCACGAGAGTCCCGACCACATCCAGAGAAGCCCCGTTTCCACCTCCTAGCTCGAGAGGAAGGATCCTTAACCTGCGTGCTCGGGAAAGAATTCCCGGCGTTCCCGTCGCATCTCAAGAGGAGGCGCTCTTCACAGGAAAGGGGAGAGGAACGCCAGGGTCATGCCACCATTCCCAGAGTCCCCCAGATGTCTCAGTGCCATTCCAGTGAAACCTGTTTTGCCTGCACTGTTTTGACTTTCAAGCCGAGGATCGACTCACACCACAGTGGCACATGGGACAGCCCTGTGGGAAAGCCTCGTGGGAAAGCCTTGTGGGAAAGCCTCGAGGGAATGCCACTGATACCTTGTTCCACGCGAAGGGAAGCGTGACACTGCTGCTACAGCTCGGGAGGAAAGCGCACGTGCATGTCCCCACTCGAGACGAGGACTGATTCCACTGGGGAGACTCCAGAAGTACCCCAAGATCCATGTCAGCACTGGAGAGCAATACTCAGGTTCCGGCACCGACACCACACAAGGTCTTAGGCCCTGGCATCGATGGGAGAGGAATCCCGAGAGGCCCCCGAGCAACTAGCATGGGGACTGGCCTTTCCTGAGGCCACCAGAGCGCGTCCCTGAGGTCCCCGTCGTAAGTCGAGAGCACCTGCCGCAACTCGAGAAAATCCAGGAGGTTCTCCCCTCCAGGCGAGATGAGGCCCATTTCTGCTGAGGCGACTAGAGGCTATTCACAGCTAAACTCTGGAACTTCCAAAGGGTCCTTCACACCCTTGCTGCAACTCGAGAAGTTCCCCGACATACCCGTCTCCACTCGAGAGGAAGCACGAGAGTCCCGCCCACATCCAGAGGAGCCCCGTTTCTGCCTCCTAGCTCGAAAGGAGGGATCCTTTTCCTGCGTCGTCGGGAAAGAATTCCCGGCATTTCCGTCGCATCTCAAAAGGAGGGGCTCTCCAGAGGAAAGGCGAGAGGAACTCCAGGGTCTTGCCACCATTCCCAGAGTCCCCCAGATGTCTCAGTCCATTCCAGGGAAACCTGTTTTCCCAACACTGCCTCGACTGTCAAGCCGAGGATCGACTCACACCACGGTGGCACGTGGGACAGCCCTGTGGGAAAGCCTCGTGGGAAAGCCTCCTGGGAAAGCCTCGAGGGAAAGTCACAGATCCCTTGATCCACGCGAAGGGACTCGCGACACTGCTGCTACAGCTCGGAAGGAAAGCGCACGTGCATGCCCCCACTTGAGACGAGGACTGACTCCACTGGGGAGACTCCAGAAGTACCCCCAAGTCCATGCCAGCACTGGAGAGGAATCCTCAGGTTCCGGCACCGGCTCCACAGAAGATCTTAGGCCCCGGCATCGACGGGAGAGGAATCCCGAGAGGCCCCCGAGCAACTCGCATGGGGACTGGCCTTTCCTGAGGAAACCAGTGCGGGTCCCTGAGGTCCCCGTCGTAAGTCGAGAGCACCTTCCGCAACTCGAGAAAATCCAGGAGGTTCTCCCCTCCAGGCGAGATGAGGCCCATTTCCGCGGGGGCGGTACGAGGCTATTCACACCTAAACTCTGGAACTTCCAAAGGGTCCTTCAAACCCTTGCTGCAACTCAAGATGTTCCCCGACATACCCGTCTCCACTCGAGAGGAAGCACAAGAGTCCCGTCCACATCCAGAGGAGCCCCGTTTCCGCCTCCTAGCTCGAGAGGAGGGATCCTTTCCCTGCCTGCTCGGGAAAGATTTCCCGGCGTTTCCGTGGCATATCAAGAGGAGGAGCTCACCACGGGAAAGGCCAGAGGAACTCCAGGGTCGTGCCACCATTCCCAGAGTCCCCCAGATATCTCAGTCCATTACAGGGAAACCTGTTTTCCCTGCACTGCGTCGATTTTCAAGACGAGGATCGACTCAAACCACGGTGGCACGTGGGACAGCCCTGTGGGAAAGCAACGTGGGAAAGCCACGTGGGAAAGCCTCGTGGGAAAGCCTGGAGGGAAAGCCACAGATCCCTTGATCCACGCGAAGGGAAGCGCGACACTGCTGCTACAGCTCGGGAGGAAAGCGATCGTGCATGACCCCACTTGTGACGAGGACTGACTCCACTGGTGAGACTCCAGAAGTACACCAAGATCCATGTCAGCACTGGAGAGGAATCCTCAGGTTCCGGCACAGACTCCACACAAGGACTTAGGCCCCGGCATTGACGGGAGAGGAATCCCGAGAGGCCCATGAGCAACTCCCATGGGGACTGGCCTTTCCTGAGGCCACCAGAGCGGGTCCCTGAGGTCCCCTTCGTAAGTCGAAAGCACCTGCTGCAACTCGAGAAAATCCAGGAGGTTCTCCCCTCCAGGCGAGATGAGGCCCATTTCCGCCGAGGCGTCTCGAGGCTATTCACACCTAAACTCTGGAACTTCCAAAGGGTCCTTCACACCCTTGCTGCAACTCAAGAAGTTCCCCGACATTCCCGTCTCCACTCGAGAGGAAGCACGAGAGTCCCGGCCACATCCAGAGGAGCCCCGTTTCCATCTCCTAGCTAGAGAGGAAGGATCCTTTCCCTGTGAGTTCGGGAAAGTATTCCCGGCGTTCCCGTCGCATCTCAAGAGGAGGCGCTCTCCACAGGAAAGGCGAGAGGAACTCCAGGGTCGTGCCACCATTCCCAGAGTCAACCAGATGTCCCCGTCCATTCCAGGGAAACCTGTTTTCCCTGCACTGCCTCGACTTTCAAGCCGAGGATCGACTCACACCACGGTGGCACGTGGGACAGCCCTGTGGGAAAGCCTCGTGGGAAAGCCTCTTGGGAAAGCCTCGTGGGAAAGCCTCGAGGGAAAGCCACAGATCCCTTGATCCATGCCAAGGGAAGCGCGACACTGCGGCTACAGCTCAGGAGGAAAGCGCACGTGCATGCCCCTACTCGAGACAAGGACTGACTCCCTTGGGGAGACTTCAGAAGTACCCCAAGATCCATGTCTGCACTGCAGAGGAATCCTCAGGTTCCGGCACTAACTCCACACAAGGTCTTAGGCCCCAGCATAGACGGGAGTGGAATCCCGAGAGGCCCCCATGCAACTCGCATGGGGACTGGCATTTCCTGAGGCCACCAGAGAGGGTCCCTGTCGTCCCCGTCGTAAGACAAGAGCACCAGCCGCAACTCGAGAAAATCCAGAAGGTTCTCCCCTCCAGGCGAGATGAGGCCCATTTCAGCTGAGGCGTCTCAAGGGTATTCACACGTAACCTTTGGAACTTCCAAAGGGTCCTTCAACCCTTGCTTCAACTCGAGAAGTTCCCCGACATACCCGTCTCCACTCAAGAGGAAAACGAGAGTCCCGCCCACATCCAGAGGAGCCCCGTTTCCGCCTCCTAGCTCGAGAGGAGGGATCCATTCCCTGTGTGCTCGGGAAAGAATTCCCGGAGTTCCCGTCGCATCTCAAGAGGAGGCGCTCTCCACAGGAAGGCGAGAGGAACTCCAGTATCAGGCCCCATTCCCAGAGTCCCCCAGATGTCTCAGTCCATTCCAGGGAAACCTGTTTTCCCTGCACTGCGTCGACTTTCTAGCCGAGGATCGACTCACACCACGGTGGCACGTGGGACAGCCCTGTGGGCAAGCCTCGTGGGAAAGCCTCGTGGGAAAGCCTCGAGGGAAAGCCACAGATCCCTTGATCCAAGCATAGGGAAACGTGACACTACTGCTTCAGCTCAGGATTAAAGCGCATGTGCATGCCCCCACTCGAGACGAGGACTGACTCCCCTGGGGAGACTCCAGAACTACCCCAAGATACATGTCAGCACTGGAGAGGATCCTCAGATACCGGCACCGATTCCACACAAGGTTTGAGGCACTGACATTGACGGGAGACGAATCCCGAGAGGCCCCCGAGCAACTCGCATGGGGACTGGCCTTTACTGAGGCCACCAGAGCGGTTCCCTGAGGTCCCCGTCGTAAGTCGAGAGCACCTGCCGCAACTCGAGAAAATCCAGGAGGTTCTCCCGTCCAGGCGAGATGAGGCACATTTCCGCTGAGGCGTCTCGAGGCTAATCACACCTAAACTCTGGAACTTCGAAAGGGTCCTTCACACCCTTGGTGCAACTCAAGAAGTTCCCCGATATACCCGTCTTCACTCGAGAGGAAGCACGAGAGTCCCGCCTACATCCAGAGGAGCCCGGTGTCCGCCTCCAAACTCGAGAGGAGGGATCCTTTCCCTGCGTGGTCGGGAAAGAATTCCCGGCATTTCCGTCGCATCTCAAGGGGAGGCGCTCTCCACAGGAAAGGCGAGAGGAACTCCAGGGTCGTGCAATCGTTCCCAGTGTCCCCCAGATGTCTCAGTCCATTCCAGGGAAACCTGTATTCCCTGCACTGCCTCCACTTTCAAGCCGAGGATCGACTCACACCACGGTGGCACGTGGGACAGCCCTGTGGGAAAGCCTCGTGGGAAAGCCTCGAGGGAAAGCCACAGATCCCTGGATCCACGCGAAGGGAAGCAGGACACTGCTGCTACAGCTCGGGAGAAAAGAGCACGTGCATGCCCCCACTCGAGACGAGGACTGACTGCCCTGGGGAGACTCCAGAAGTACCCCAAGTTCCATGTCAGCAGTGGAGAGGAAACCTCAGGTTCCGGCACCGACTCCACACAAGATCTTAGGCCCCGGCATCGACGGGAGAGGAATCCCGAGAGGCCCCCGAGCAACTCGCGTGGGGACTGGCCTTTCCTGAGGCCACTAGAGCGGGTCCCTGAGGTCCCCGTCATAAGTCGAGAGCACCTGCCGCAACTTGAGAAAATACAGGAGGTTCACGCCTCCAGGCGAGATGAGGCCCATTTCCGCTGAGGCGTCTCGAGGCTAATCAATTCTAACATCTGGAACTTCCAAAGGGTCCTTCACACCCTTGCTGCAACTCAAGAAGTTCCTCGACATAACTGTCTCCACTTGAGAGGAAGCACGAGAGTCCCGCCACATCCAGAAGAGCCCCGTTTCCGTCTCCTAACTCGAGAGGTGGGATCCTTTCCCTGCGTGGTCGGGAAAGAATTCCCGGCGTTCCCGTCGCATTTCAAGAGGAGGCGCTCTCCACAGGAAAGGCGAGAGGAACTCCAGGGTCGTGCCACCATTCACAGAGTCAACCAAATATCTCTGTACATTCCAGGGAATCCTGTTTTCCCTGCACTGCCTCGACTTTCAAGCTGAGGATCGACTCACACCACAGTGGCACGTGGGACAACCCTGTGGGAAAGCATCGTGGGAAAGCCTCGTGGGAAAGCCTCGAGGGAAAGGCTCAGATCCCTTGATCCACGCGAAGGGAAGGGTGTCACTGCTGCTACAGCACGGGAGGAAAGCGCACGTGCGTTCCCCCACTCGAGACGAGGACTGACTCCCCTGGGGAGACTCCAGAAGTACCCCAAGATCCATGTCAGCACTGGAGAGGAATCCTCAGGTTCCGGCACTGACTCCACACAAGGTCTTAGGCCCCGGCATCGACGGGAGAGGAATCCCGAGAGGCCCCCGAGCAACTCGCAAGTGCAATGGCCTTTCCTGAGGCCACCAGAGCGGGTCCCTGAGGTCCCCGTCGTAAGTAGAGAGCACCTGCCCCAACTCGAGAAAATCCAAGAGATTCTCCCCTCCAGGCGAGATGAGGCCCATTTCCGCCTAGGCGTCTCGAGGCTATTCTCACCTAACCTCTGGAACTTC
This sequence comes from Capra hircus, assembly GCF_001704415.2. Classification (NCBI taxonomy): domain Eukaryota; kingdom Metazoa; phylum Chordata; class Mammalia; order Artiodactyla; family Bovidae; genus Capra; species Capra hircus. The sequence continues at coordinate 9,461 of NW_017210836.1, forward strand.
CAACGGGTCCTTCACACCCTTGCTGCAACTCAAGAAGTTCCCCGACATACCCGTCTCCACTCGAGGCAAAGCACGTGAGTCCCGCCTACATCCAGAGGAGCACCGTTTCCGCCTCCTAGCTCGAGAGGGGCGATCCTTTCCCTGCGTGGTCGGGAAAGAATTCCCGGCGTTCCCGTCGCATCTCAAGAGCAGGCACTCTCCACAGGAAAGGAGAGAGGAACTCCAGGGTCGTGCCACCATTCCCAGAGTCCCCCAGATGTCTCAGTCCATTACAGGGAAACCTGTTTTCCCTGCACTGCGTCGACTTTCAAGACGAGGATCGACTCACACCACAGTGGCACGTGGGACAGCCCTGTGGGAAAGCCTCGTGGGAAAGCCTCGTGGGAAAGCCTCGAGGGAAAGCCACAGATCCCTTCATACACCAGAAGGGAAGCGTGACACTGCTCCTACAGCTCGGGAGGAAAGCGCACGTGCATGCCCCCACTCGAGACGAGGACTGACTCCCCTGGAGAGACTCCAGAAGTACCCCAAGATCCACGTAAGCACTGGAGAGGAATCCTCAGGTTCCGGCACCCACTCCACACAATATCTTAGGCCCCTGCATCGACGGGAGAGGAATCCCGAGAGGTCCCCGAGCATCTCGCATGGGGAATGGCCTTTCCTGAGGCCACCAGAGCGGGTCCCTGAGGTCCCCGTCGTAAGTCGAGAGCACCTGCCGCAACTCGAGAAAATCCAGGAAGTTCTCCCATCCAGGCGAGATGAGGCCCATTTTCGCTGAGGCGTCTTGAGGCTAATCACACCTACCTCTGGAACTTACAAAGGGTCTTTCACACCCTTGCTGCAACTCAAGAAGTTCCCCGACATATCCGTCTCCACTCGAGTGTAAGCACGAGAGTGCCGCCCAAATCCAGAGGAGCCCCGTTTCCGAAACCTAGCTCGAGAGGAGGGATCCTTTCCCTGCGTGGTTCTGAAAGAATTCCCGGCATTTCCGTCGCATCTCAACAGGAGGCGCTCTCCACAGGAAAGGCGAGAGGAACTCCAGGGTCGTGCCACCAATCCCAGAGTCCTCCAGATGTCTCAGTCCATTCCAGGGAAACCTATATTCCCAGCACTGCATCGACTTTCAAGCCGAGGATCGACTCACACCACGGTGGCACGTGGGACGGCCCTGTGGGAAAGCCTCGTGGGAAAGCCTCGTGGTAAAGCCTCATGGGAAAGCCTCGTGGGAAATCCTCGAGGGAAAGCCACAGATCCCTTGATCCATGCGAAGGGAAGCGTGACACTGCTGCTACAGCTCGGGAGGAAAGCGCACGTGCATGCCCCCACTCGAGACGAGGACTGACTCCCCTGGGGAGACTCGAGAAGTACCCCAAGATCCATGTCAGCACTGGAGAGGAATCCTCAGGTTCCGGCACCGACTCCACACAAGATCTTAGGCCACGGCATCGACGGGAGAGGAATCCTGAGAGGCCCCCGAGCAACTCGCATGGGGACTGGCCTTTCCTGAGGCCACTAGAGCGGGTCCCTGAGGTCCCCGTCGTAAGTCGAGAGCACCTGCCGCAACTCGAGAAAATACAGGAGGTTCTCCCCTCCAGGCGAGATGAGGCCCATTTCCGCTGGGGCGTCTCGAGGGTAATCAGTTCTAACATCTGGAACTTCCAAAGGTTCCTTCACACCCTTGCTGCAACTCAAGAAGTTCCCCGACATACCCGTCTCCACTTCAGAGGAAGCACGAGAGTCCCGGCCACATCCAGAGGAGCCCCGTTTCCGCCTCCAAGCTTGAGAGGAGGTATCCTTTCCCTGCGTGGTCGGGAAAGAATTCCCGGCGTTCCCGTCGCATCTCAAGAGGAGGCGCTCTCCACAGGAAAGGCGAGAGGAACTCCAGGGTCGTGCCACCATTCCCAGAGTCAACCAGATGTCTCAGTCAATTGCAGGGAAACCTGTTTTCCCTGCACTGCCTCGACTTTCAAGCCGAGGATCGACACACACCACGGTGGCCCGTGTGACAGCCCTGTGGGAAAGCTTCGTGGGAAAGCCTCGTGGGAAAGCCTCGAGGGAAACCACAGATCCCTTGATCCACGCGAAGGGAAGCGCGACACTGTTGCTACAGCTCGGGAGGAAAGCGCACGTGCATGCCGCCACTCGAGAGGAGGACTGACTCCCCTGGGGAGATTCCAGAAGTACCCCAAGATCCATGTCAGCACTGGAGAGGAATCCTCAGGTTCTGGCACCGATTCCACGCAATGTCTTAGGCCCCGGCATCGACGGGAGAGGAATCCCGAGAGGCCCCTACGCAACTCGCATGGGGACTGGCCTTTCCTGAGGCCACCAGAGCGGGTCCCTGAGGTCCCCGTCGTAAGTCGAGAGCACCTGCCGCAAATTGAGAAAATACATTAGGTCCTCCCCTCCAGGCGACATGAGGCCCATTTCCGCTGAGGCGTCTCCAGGCTAATCACTTCTAAAACTGGAACTTCCAAATGGTCTTTCACACCATTGCTGCAACTCAAGAAGTTCCCCGACATACCCGTCTCCACTTGAGAGGAAGCACGAGAGTCCCGGCCACATCCAGAGGAGCCCCGATTCCGTCTCCTAACTCGAGAGGTGGGATCCTTTCCCTGCGTGGTCGGGAAAAAATTCCTGGCGTTCCCGTCGCATCTCAAGAGGAGGCGATCTCCACAGGAAAGTCGAGAGGAACTACAGGGTCGTGCCACCATTCCCAGAGTCAACCAGATGTCTCCGTCCATTCAGGGAAACCTGTTTTCCCTGCACTGCCTCGACTTTCAAGCCGAGGATCGACTCACACCACGGTGGCACATGTGACAGCTCTGTGGGAAAGCCTCGTGGGAAAGCCTCGAGGGAAAGCCCCTCATCCCTTGATCCACGGGAAGGGAAGCGTGACACTGCTGCTACAGATCGGGAGGAAACCACATGTGCATGCCCCCACTCGAGACGAGGACTGACTTCACTGGGGAGACTACAGAAGTACCCCAAGATCCATGTCAGCACTGGAGAGGAATGCTCAGGTTCCGCCACCGACTCCACACAAGGTCTTAGGCCCCGGCATAGACGGGAGAGGAATCCCGTGAGGCCCCCGAGCAACTCGCATGGGGACTGGCCTTTCCTGAGGCCACCAGAGCGGGTCCCTGAGGTCCCCGTCGTAAGTTGAGAGCACCTGCTGCAACTCGAGAAAATCCAGGAGGTTCTCCACTCCAGGCGAGATGAGGCTCATTTCCGCTGAGGCGTCTCGAGGCTAATCACACCTAACCTCTGGAACTTCCAAAGGGTCCTTCACACCCTTGCTGCAACTCAAGAAGTTCCGCGACATACCCGTCTCCACTCAAGAGGAAGCACGAGAGTCCCGCCCACATCCAGAGGAGCCCCGTTTCGACCTCCTAGCTCGAGAGGAGGGATCCTTTACCTGCGTGGTCGGGAAAGAATTCCCGGCGTTCCCGTCGCATCTCAAGAGGAGGCGCTCTCCACAGGAAAGGCGAGAGGAACTCCAGGGTCGTGCCACCATTCCCAGAGTCCCCCAGATGCCTCAGTCCATTCCAGGGAAACCAGTTTTCCCTGCACTGCCTCAACTTTCAAGCCGAGGATCGACTCACACCACGGTGGCACGTGGGACAGCCCTGTGGGAAAGCCTCTTGGGAATGCCTCGTGGGAAAGCTCCTGATCCGTTGATCCACGCGAAGGGAAGTGTGACACTGCTGCTACAGTTCGGGAGGAAAGCGCACGTGCATGTCACCACTCGAGACGAGGACTGGCACCCCTGGGGAGACTCCAGAAGTACCTCAAGATTCATGTCAGCACTGGAGAGGAATCGTCAGGTTCCAGCACCGACTCCACACAAGGTCTTAGGCCCCGGCATCGACGGGAGAGGAATCTCGAGAGGCCCTCGAGCAACTCTAATGGGGACTGGCCTTTCCTGAGGCCACCAGAGCGGCTCCCTGAGGTCCCTGGCGTAAGTTCAGAGCACCTGCCGCAACTCGAGAAAATCCAGGAGGTTCTCCCCTCCAGGCGAGATGAGGCCCATTTCCGCTGAGGCGTCTCGAGGCTAATCACATCTAACATCTGGAACTTCCAAAGGGTCCTTCAAACCCTTGCTGCAACAGAAGAAGTTCCCCGACATACCCGTCTCCACTCAAGAGGAAGCACGAAGTCCCACCCACATCGACAGTAGCCCCGTTTCCGCCTCCTATCTCGAGAGGAGGGATCCTTTCCCTGCGTGCTCGGGAAAGAATTCCCGGCGTTCCCGTCGCATCTCACGTGGAGGCGCTCTCCACAGGAAAGGCGTTAGGAACTCCAGGGTCGTGCCACATTCCCAGAGTCCCCCAGATGTCTCAGTCCATTCCAGGGAAACCTGTTTTCCCTGCACTGCCTTGACTTTCAAGCCGAGGATCGACTCACACCACGGTGGCACGTGGGACAGCCCTGTGGGAAAGCCTCGTGGGAAAGCCTCGTGGGAAAACCTCGAGGGAAAGCCACAGATCCCTCGATCCACGGGAATGGAAGCGCGACACTGCTGCTACAGCTCGAGAGGAGAGCGCAAGTGCATGTTCCCACTCGAGACGAGGACTGACTCCCCTGGGGAGACTCCAGAAGTACCCCAAGATCCACGTAAGCACTGGAGAGGAATCCTCAGGTTCCGGCACCCACTCCACACAATATCTTAGGCCCCGGCATCGACGGGAGAGGAATCCCGAGAGGTCCCCGAGCAACTCGCATGGGGACTGGCCTTTCCTGAGGCCACCAGAGCGGGTCCCTGAGGTGCCCGTCGTAAGTCGAGAGCACCTGCTGAAACTCGAGAAAATCCAGGAGGTTCTCCCCTCCAGGCTAGATGAGGCCCATTTCTGCTGAGGCGTCTCGAGGCTAATCACACCTTACCTCTGGAACTTACAAAGGGTCCTTCACACCCTTGCTGCAACTCAGGAAGTTCCTCGACATACCCGACTCCACTCGAGAGGAAGCACGAGAGTCCCGCCCACATCCAGAAGAGCCCCGTTTCCGCCTCCTAGCTCGAGTGGAGGGATCCTTTCCCACCGTGCTCTGAAAAGAATTCCAGGCGTTCCCGTCGCATCTCAAGAGCAGGCGCTCTCCACAGGAAAGGCGAAAGGAACTCCAGGGTCGTGCCACCATTCCCAGAGTCCCCCAGATGTCTCCGTCCATTCCAGGGAAACCTGTTTTCCCTGCATTGCCTCGACTTTCAAGCCGAGGGTCGACTCACACCACGGTGGCACGTGGGACAGCCCTGTGGGAAAGCCTCGAGGGAAAGCCACAGATCCCTTGATCCACGCGAATGGAAGCGCGACACTGCTGCTACAGCTCGGGAGGAAAGCGCACGTGCATGCCCCCACTCGAGACGAGGACTGACTCCCCTGGGGAGACTCCAGAAGTACCCCAAGATCCATGTCAGCACTGGAGAGGAATCCTCAGGTTCCGGCACCGACTCCACACAAGATCTTAGGCCCCGGCATCGACGGGAGAGGAATCCCGAGAGGCCCCCGATCAACTCGCATGGGGACTGTCCTTTCCAGAGGCCCCCAGAGCGGGTCCCTGAAGTCCCCGTCGTAAGTCGGGAGCACCTGCCTCAACTCGAGAAAATCCAGGGGGTTATCTCCTCCAGTCGAGATGAGGGCCATTTCCGCAGAGACGTCTCGAGGCTAATCACACCTAAACTCTGGAACTTCCAACGGGTCCTTCACACCCTTGCTGCAACTCAAGAAGTTCCCCGACATACCCGTCTCCACTCGAGACCAAGCACGAGAGTCCCGCCTACATCCAGAGGAGCCCCGTTTCCGCCTTCTAGCTCGAGAGGAGTGATCCTTTCCCTATGTGGTCGGGAAAGAATTCCCGGCGTTCCCGTCGAATCCCAAGAGGAGGCGCTCTCCACAGGAAATGCGAGATGAACTCCAGGATCGTGCCACATTCCCAGTGTCCCCCAGATGTCTCAGTCCATTCCAGGGAAACCTGTTTTCCCTGCACTGCCTCGACTTTCAAGCCGAGGATCGACTCACACCACGGTGGCACGTGGGACAGCCCTGTGGGAAAGCCTCGTTGGAAAGCCTCGTGGGAAAGACTCGTGGGAAAGCCTCGAGGGAAAGACACAGATCCCTTGATCCACGCGAACGGAAGCGCGACACTGCTGCTACAGCTCGGGAGGAAATCGCTCGTGCATGCCCCCACTCGAGTAGAGGACTGACTGCCCTGGGGAGACTCCAGAAGAGATTCATGAAAGCACTGGAGAGGAATCCTCAGGTTCCGGCACCGACTCCACACAAGATCTTAGGCGCCGGCATCGACCGGAGAGGAATCCCGAGAGGCCCCCGAGCAACTCGCATGGGGCCTGGCCTTTCGGGAGGCCACCAGAGCGGGTCCCTGAGGTCCCCGTCGTAAGTTGAGAGCACCTGCCAGCAACTCGAGAAAATCCAGGAGGTTCTCCCCTCCAGGCGAGCTGAGACCTATTTCCGCTGAGGTATCTCGAGGCTAATCACACCGTACCTCTGGAACTTCCAAAGGGTCCTTCACACCCTTGCTGCAACTCAAGAAGTTCCCCGACATACCGGTCTCCACTCGAGAGGAAGCACGAGAGTCCCGCCCACATCCAGAGGAGCCCCGTTTCCACCTCCTAGCCCGAGAGGAGGGATCCTTTCCCTGCGTGGTCGGGAAAGAATTCCCGGCGTTCCCGTCGCATCTCAAGAGGAGGCGCTCTCCACAGGAAATGCGAGAGGAACTCCAGGATCGTGCCACCATTACCAAAGTCCCCCTGATGTCTCAGTCCATTCCAGGGAAACCTGTTTTCCCTGCACTGCCTCGACTTTCAAGCCGAGGATCAACTCACACAATGGTGGCACGTGGGACATCCCTGTGGGAAAGCCTCGTGGGAAAGCCTCGTGGGAAAGCCTCGAGGGAAAGACACAGATCCCTTGATTCTCGCGAAGGGAAGCGTGACACTGCTGCTACAGCTCGGGAGGAAATCACACGTGCATGCCCCCTCTCGAGATGAGTACTGACTCCCCTCGGGAGGCTCTAGAAGTACCCCAAGATCCATGCCGGCATTGGAGAGGAATCCTCACGTTCTGGAACTGAGTCCACACAAGGTCTTAGGCCCCAGCATCGACGGGAGAGGAATCCCGAGAGGCCCCCGAGCAACTCGCATGGGGACTGGCCTTTCCTGAGGCCACCAGAGCGGGTCCCTGAGGTCCCCGTCGTAAGTCGAGAGCACCTGCCGCAACTCGAGAAAATGCAGGAGGTTCTCCCCTCCAGGCGAGATGAGGCCCATTTCCGCTGAGGCGTCTCCAGGATATTCACCTAACCTCTGGAACTTCCAAAGGGTTCTTCACACCCTTGCTGCAACTCAAGAAGTTCCCCGACATACCCGTCTCCACTTGAGAGGAAGCACGAGAGTCCCGGCCACATCCAGAGGAGCCCCGATTCCGTCTCCTAACTCGAGAGGTGGGATCCTTTCCCTGCGTGGTCGGGAAAAAATTCCTGGCGTTCCCGTCGCATCTCAAGAGGAGGCGATCTCCACAGGAAAGTCGAGAGGAACTACAGGGTCGTGCCACCATTCCCAGAGTCAACCAGATGTCTCCGTCCATTCAGGGAAACCTGTTTTCCCTGCACTGCCTCGACTTTCAAGCCGAGGATCGACTCACACCACGGTGGCACATGTGACAGCTCTGTGGGAAAGCCTCGTGGGAAAGCCTCGAGGGAAAGCCCCTCATCCCTTGATCCACGGGAAGGGAAGCGTGACACTGCTGCTACAGATCGGGAGGAAACCACATGTGCATGCCCCCACTCGAGACGAGGACTGACTTCACTGGGGAGACTACAGAAGTACCCCAAGATCCATGTCAGCACTGGAGAGGAATGCTCAGGTTCCGCCACCGACTCCACACAAGGTCTTAGGCCCCGGCATAGACGGGAGAGGAATCCGTGAGGCCCCGAGCAACTCGCATGGGGACTGGCCTTTCCTGAGGCCACCAGAGCGGGTCCCTGAGGTCCCCGTCGTAAGTTGAGAGCACCTGCTGCAACTCGAGAAAATCCAGGAGGTTCTCCACTCCAGGCGAGATGAGGCTCATTTCCGCTGAGGCGTCTCGAGGCTAATCACACCTAACCTCTGGAACTTCCAAAGGGTCCTTCACACCCTTGCTGCAACTCAAGAAGTTCCGCGACATACCCGTCTCCACTCAAGAGGAAGCACGAGAGTCCCGCCCACATCCAGAGGAGCCCCGTTTCGACCTCCTAGCTCGAGAGAGGGATCCTTTACCT
>NW_017210837.1:0-2200 GCF_001704415.2 Capra hircus
AAGCCTCCTTGGAAAGCCATAGATCCCTTGATCCACGCGAAGTGAAGCGTGACACTGCTGCTACAGCTCGGGAGGAAAGCGCACGTGCATGCCCCACTCGAGACGAGGACTGACTTTCCTGGGGAGACTCCAGAAGTACCCAAGATCCATGTCAGCACTGGAGAGGAATGCTCAGGTTCCGGAACCAACTCCACACAAGATCTTAGGCACCGGCATCGAAGGGAGAGGAATCCTGAGAGCCCCGAGCAACTCGTATGGGGACTGGCCTTTCCTGAGGCCACCAGAGCGGGTACCAGGGTCTCCGTCGTAAGTCGAGAGCACCTGCCGCAACTCGAGAAAATCCAGGAGTTCTCCCCTCCAGGAGAGATGAGGCCATTACCGCAGAGGCGACTTGAGGCTAATCACATCAAAGATCTGGAACTTCCAAAGGGTCCTTCACACCCTTGCTGCAACTCAAGAAGTTCCCGACATACCCGTCTCCACTCGAGAGGAAGCACGAGAGTCCCGCCTACATCGAGAGGAGCCCCGTTTCCGCCTCCTAGCTCGAGAGGAGAGATCCTTTCCCTGCGTGTTCGGGAAAGAATTCCCCGGCGTTCCCGTCGCATCTCAAGAGGAGGCGCTCTCCACAGGAAAGGCGAGAGGAACTCCAGGGTCGTGCCACATTCCCAGAGTCCCCCAGAAGACTCAGTCCGTTCCAGGAAACCTGTTTTCCCTGCACTGCCTCGACTTTCAAGCGAGGATCGACTAACACCACGGTGGAACGTGGGACAGCCTGTGGAAAGCCTGTGGGAAAGCCTCGAGGGAAAGCCTCGAGGGAAAGCCACAGATCCGTTGATCCTCGCGAAGAGAATGGTGACACTGCTGCTACAGCCTGGGTGGAAAGCCCACGTGCATGCCCCCACTCGAGACGAGACTGACTCCCCTGGGGAGACTCCAGAAGTACCCCAAGATCCATGTCAGCACTGGAGAGGCATCCTCAGGTTCCGGCACTTACTCCACACAAGGTCTTAGTCCCCAGCATCGACGGAAGAGGAAACCCGAGAGGCCCTGTGAGGCCCCGAGCAACTCGCATGGGGACTTGCCTTTCCTGAGGCCACCAGAGCGGCTCCCTGAGGTTCCGACGTTATTAGAGAGCACGTGCCGCAACTCGAGAAAATCCAGGAGGTTCTCCCCTCCAGGCGAGATGAGGCCCATTTCCGCAGAGGCGTCTCGAGGCTAATCACATCTCATATCTGGAATTTCCAAAGGGTCCTTCACACCCTTGCTGCAACTCAAGAAGTTCCCCGACATACCCGTCTCCACTCGAGAAGAAGCACGAGAGTTCCACCCACATCTAGAGGAGCCCCGTTTCCGCCTCCTAGCTTGAGAGGAGGGATCCTTTCCCTGCGTGGTCGGGATAGAATTCCCGGCGTTCCCTTCGCATCTCAAGAGGAGGCACTCTCCACAGGAAAGGCGAGAGGAACTCCAGGTAGTGCCACCATTCCCAGAGACAACCAGATGTCTCCGAACATTCCAGGGAAACTATTTTCCCTGCACTGCCTCGACTTTCAAGCCGAGATCGACTCACACCACGGTTGCATGTGGACAGCCCTGTGGGAAAGCCTCGTGGGAAAGCCTCGTGGAAAGCTCCTTGGAAAGCCCCTGATCCCTTGATTTACGCGAAGGGAAGCGCGACACTGCTGCTAACGCTCGGAGGAAAGCGCACGTGCATGCCCCCATTCAAGACGAGGACTGACTCCCCTGGGGAGACTCCAGAAGTACCCCAAGATCCATGTCAGCACTGGAGAGGAATCCTCAGGTTCCGACACTGACTCCACACAAGGTCTTACCCCAGCATCGACGGGAGAGGAAATCCCGAGAGGCCCCGAGCAACTCGCATGGGAAATGGCCTTTACTGAGGCCTCCAGAGCGGGTCCAGGGTCCCCGTCGTAAGTCGAGAGCACCTGCCGCAACTCGAGAAAATCCAAGAGGTTCTCCCCTCCAGGCGAGATGAGGGCCCATTTCCGCTGAGGGCGTCTCGAGGCTATTCACACCTAACTCTGGAAACTTCCAAAGGGTCCTTCACACCCTTGCTGCAACTCAAGAGGTTCCCGACATATCCGTCTCCACTCGAGAGGAAGCACGAGAATCCCGCCACATCCAGAGGAACCCTTTCCGCCTCCTGCTCGAGAGGGGATCCTTTCCTGCGTGGTCGGGGAAG
>NW_017210838.1:0-2200 GCF_001704415.2 Capra hircus
TGCTTGACATCACTGGCTGCCTACCTGGGCTCAGCTCCTCAAGGGGCTTTCTCTCCTGGTAGGCCCTATGTCCCCTTTGGGAGAGGGTGGTGCCCTCTTCCCTCCACACTGCCAAAGGGTGGAGTGGTGGAGGTGGAGCAAACTCTTCTCTCCGAGCGTAAAAAAAAAAAGACAAATTGGCATGGATTTTTTAAGCTCTTGCTATGCTGCACCCCTCCAGGACCCACTCGAGCAAAACAGGTGCCTGTGGCCCTAGGTCGGGTATGCAGGTTCACACACCGGGGTGGATCCCGTCAAAAGCCAAGAATTTTCCTGACAGACCTAGGCTCACTAGAGCTCTCCTCCAGAGGAAAGGGGACAGAAAAGACGTTGTGTGTGGAGGTGGCTCTGCCTTTCCAGGTCCCAATCTCAGGATAACTGCCCCTAAGAAAGAACTGCTGCTGCCTGCTAAGTTGCTTCAGTCGTGTTCGACTCTGTGCGACGCCATAGACGGTAGCCCACTAGGCTCCCCCGTCCCTGGATTCTCCAGCAAGAACAGTAAGTGGGTTGCCATTGCCTTCTCCAATGCATGAAAGTGAAAATGAAAGTGCAGTCGCTCAGTCGTGTCCGACCCTCAGCGACCCCACGGACTGCAGCCTACCAGGCTTCTCCGTCCATAGGATTTTCTGAAAGGAACTGCAAGAAGCGCTTTTCCAGGAGGCTGGGAAAGGGAGTTCGCAGGATGTGGGGAAAGAGCCTCCTTCGGGAAGAATAGGCGGCCACTTGTTTTGTGTTGCAAACCTCTATTTGGAAGGAACAGGTTAGCTTATACAAAGGGAGACCTCCAGATCTGCTCAGAGGACCAAAGTTGCAGAGGCAGGTCGGTGTATTTTCCCTTCACTTTGCGATCCTTGCAAAGACATTCCTTGCTGATAGATGATTCAGCAAGGGGCCTTTGAGACTGTTGTTTTCTTTCCTAGGTTCAAAGATTCCTTCAGTTCCTAATATAGATATCTAGAAATTATCTGACATCCGTGAAAATCTGATATGTCCTGGTCAAATGCTGTCAGTTATAATTCCAGTTATCATATTAAAGCATTTCAAGTCGCAGCAGTGACCAGATTACATTGTCAATTTCTATTTAATCAGGTTTTAACCATGTCCTCTATGGTTTCACACTGATGCCTTTGCAGAAATACTGCTACTTCAAGATATATGGAATATACTTTTTTTAAGCTTACCGATAATTTGTTTGTTTGTTTGTTTGTCTTCTGGTAAGCTGGTACCAGATGGAATTTAGTCTCCTCTCTAGGTTAAGAGAACAAAGTTTTCTTAGAATGCAATTTTTGATAACAGACTATGGATTTCTTTACCTTTCATTGATTTATAATTGTTTTCATCATCTGTTTTTTTACTTCGTAAAGTAAATAAGCCCTTATTTAAGATTTTGGTACATTAGGATGGACTAAGCTTTCCCCACTCTTGCAAGTTCCCTTAACCCTTCAGATTCTTCTCGTGGGACCAAGATCTCACTTTCCTCCAGAGGGACAATCCAAGCTTTTATTAGTTGATCTGCCCCTGACATCAGAGTCCATTTGAGCACGAGTTGGCCTATAATTTAGGCATGAAACTATGACTACATAAAGAAAAGTGACTTTATGATTCAGGGATGGCCATGATATGCCTTGCACTTCAGAGAAAATGGGTTAAAATGTTTTTTTTTCTTCAAAACTGCACAGCCATTCTTTCAGCATATGCAATTGAAAAACATCTAGTCATTAGGTCAGTTTTCATTCCAATCCCAAAGAAAAGGCAATGACAAAGAATATTCAAGCTGCTGCACAATTGCACTCATCTCACACACTAGTAAAGTAATGCTCAAAATTCTCCAAGTTCACATGAACTGTGAACTTCCAAATGTTCAAGAGGGATTTAAAAACATGCAGAGAAACCAGAGATCAAACTGCCAACATCCACTGGATCATTGAAAAAGCAAGAGAGTTCCAGAAAAAAAGAATCTATTTCTGCTTTATTGACTATGCCAAAGCCTTTGACTGTGGGATCACAATAAACGGGAAAAATTCTGAAAGAGATGGGGAATACCAGACACCTGACCTGTTCTCTTGAGAAACCTGTATGCAGGTCAGGAAGAAGAAACAGCTTCGAACTGACATGGAAAACAGACTGTTCTAAATAGGAAAAGCGAATATGTCAAGGCAGT
>NW_017210839.1:0-2200 GCF_001704415.2 Capra hircus
AGAACATCGTTACCTTAAAAGAGAAAGACAAAGCTTCTTGGGACTGTATACAATCAAAATCAGTAAGACACAGTAGAAACAATCTGCTCTGAAAGAACAGACAGGAACCTAAACAGGGATATGTCAGTGGGTTTTAAACCTGCTAAAGCAGAAACCCATGTCCATCCCAGATGACACTGTTCCTGGCAGCACAGGGCCAGCTTCAGGGACATCCAGGAGAACCCCACCTGAAGGAAGATGTTGATTTTGTCTACACCACAAATGAGCTCAGGGCATCCCCAAACTCTCACCCCCCCTATATTATCTCACTCTAGCAACCAAGAAAACCTTATATTATGATAAGTACCACACTCTCTAGTAATTATTTGTGTACTTACCTCCCTAATGGGCTGTGGTTTCTCCACAGCAAAAACTAAATCATATTCAACCCTGAAATTGAGTAGCAGCCTTACTTCATGCTTGATGAATGAATAACTGAAAGAGAAGTGTCTGACCAACAGCTACAAGGTCCTGGAGACTGTGATCTATTCATAAAGTCAGTGGAAAACAGAGTGTGAGGGGACAGAAGAGAGTAGGCTGTGTCTGGCTGAGGGCCACACACTTGGCATTATTCCTCGCAGGCTCCCATGCAGCAGACATTGAACAGGGAACAGGGGAAACAAAAACCCATGCCCACCAGGACTTCATCAGCCAGAGGAAGAGGAAGACAGTTCAGGCAGCAACACTGACTCCACGTGCCCAAGAAAGGCCATGCCAGGAGGACCCCTAGGGACACTCACTGAGCCAGGCAAGAACACTGCTGCCTGTCTATTACTAGAAAAAACAAAACCCTCATCTACAGGACAACCCAGATTATTACATCTAAGTTGCACACAGAGGAAAATGAGAGTTGGGCAAAGAGAACACTTAAGCCCTCAACAGAACCCTGGCCAACACCAAATGCTGGCACCTGCATCCCAATAAGCAGAACCAATGAAAAAGGCAGGACATGGAAGAGGATCTCTCAGGGGCAGCTCACCTGATCAAACCTGTTCACATCGTGGACACAGCAGGTTGACTATCTGGCCTGTGGTGGTCTTCCCCATGGCCGAGCTACTCAGGCAAAGTGACTGAAATAAGACAGGGAGACAGAGAATTGGATTCCTAAGTGATACCAAGTCACTCTAAGAACATAACAAAATGAAGCGGTTTTCCTGGGATCTTGCCTGGTGTCAGGATGACAGCAGGGACCCTGCTATCATCCTGCTATCATCTCTCTATGGACCCTCCTTCACCATTTCTCTCCTCAGTGTGGGCAGCAACCTTGGCCACAAGGATGGCAAAGGGAGGAGAGGAGGTAGAGGCAAATCCCCCACCAGTTTCTCAGTGAACTTGGACATTCTTGAAGTGTAAAAGGTGTAGATTTAGACTTAGGGGTCAAGGCCTGGATGCTGCGACTCATGGGGTCGCAAAGAGTCGGACACGACTGAGCAAATGAACTGAACTGAAAAGTAATTTTGAGGCAAATTATATGAGAGTAGAGAGACTGCATTAAGGAAATAAAATAAGAGACTTGGACTATAAATCTGGAATCAATCACTAATTCTGGGGGTGATGTCATTTTAACACTTTGTGTTAGTTTCTTCATTCTAAAGAGTATGGAATCTTCATCCTGAAGAGTATGAAATGGAATCTTCATTCCCTTTCATTCTGAAATGAGTATAATGCTCAAAACACTATTCCTGTGAGGAACCTCTGTTCTTAATGCCAGTCTTCTGAATTTAAAAAACACAGCCTGTGTTTCACAGTCCCTTTATTTGGGCAAAGAGCTCTGAAAATGCCCTAGAAAGCTGAGGAACCTGAACAGACACCACGACTTGCTTCAACAAACCATCAAGTGGAGGCTTGATCCAAACAAAATGTCATGGTTCATAAAAACTTCTCATTTAGTCCTTGAGTTAAACAGAAAACTCAGCAATCAAGTGTGAATGTAAACAGTATAGCTGTGATGGAAGACAGTATAGCAATTCCTCAAAAAAGTAAACATACAATCAGCATCTAGTACAGCAAGACCACTTTTGCGGATGTACTCAAAAGAACTGAACACACAAACCTGATCTTTTTGCACACCTGTGTGCAAATGTTCACAATAGCCAAAAGGTGGAAATAACCCAAAAATCCACTGACAGATGAACGGATACAACAAGGTTGTATAGAACTA
>NW_017210840.1:0-2199 GCF_001704415.2 Capra hircus
CCTGTGGGAAAGCCTCGAGGGAAAGCCCCTGATCCCTTGATCCACGCAAAGGGAAGCGTGACACTGCTGCTTCGCTCGGGAGGAAAGCGCACGTGCATTCCCCCACTCGAGACGACGACTGACTCCCCTGGGGAGACTCCAGAAGTACCCCAAGATCCATCTCAGCACTTGAGAGGAATGCTCAGGTTCCGGCACCTACTCCACACAAGATCTTAGGCCCCGGCATCCACTGGAGAGGAATCCCGAGAGGCCCCGAGCAACTCGCATGGGGACTGGCCTTGCCTGAGGCCACCAGAGCGGGTCCCTGAGGTCCCCGTCGTAAGTCGAGAGCACCTGCCGCAACTCGAGAAAATCCAGGAGGTTCTCCCCTCCAGGCGAGATGAGGCCCATTTCCGCTGAGGCGTCTCGAGGCTAATCACACCTAAACTCTGGAACTTCCAAAGGGTCCTTCACACCCTTGCTGCAACTCAAGAAGTTCCCCGACATACCCGACTACACTCGAGAGGAAGCACGAGAGTCCCGCCACATCCAGAGGAGCCCCGTTTCCGCCTCCTAACTCGAGAGGAGGGATCCTTTCCCTGCGTGGTCGGGAAAGAATTCCCGGCGTTCCCGTCACACCTCAAGTGGAGGCGCTCTCCACAGGAAAGGCGAGAGGAACTCCCGGGTTGTGCCACATTCCCAGAGTCCCCCAGATGTGTCAGTCCATTCCAGGGAAACCTGTTTTCCCTGCACTGCCTCGACTTTCAAGCGAGGATCGACTCACACCTCGGTGGCACGTGGGACAGCCCTGTGGGAAGGCCTCGTGGGAAAGCCTCGAGGGAAAGCCACAGATCCCTTGATCCACGCGACGGGAAGCGTGACACTGCTGTTACAGCTCGGGAGGTAAGCGCACGTGCATACCCGCACTCGAGACGACGAGTGACTCCCCTGGGGAGACTCCAGAAGTACCCAGGATCCATGTCAGCACTGGAGAGGAATCCTCAGGTTCCGGCACCGACTCCAAACAAGGTCTTAGGGCCTGGCATCGAAGGGAGAGGAATCCCGAGAGGCCCCGAGCAACTTGCATGGGGACTGGCCTTTCCTGAGGCCACCAGAGCGGGTCCCTGAGGTCCCCGTCGTTAGTCGAGAGCACCTGCCACAACTCGAGAAAATCCAGGAGGTTCTCCCTTCCAGGCGAGATAAGGACCATTTCCGCTGAGGTGTCTCAAGGCTAATCACACCTAACCTCTGGAACTTACAAAGGGTCCTTCACACCCTTGCTGCAACTCAAGAAGATCCCCAACATACCCGTCTCCACTCGAGAGGAAGCACGAGAGTCCCGCCCCAAATTCAGAGGAGCCCCGTTTCCGCCTCCTAGCTCGAGAGGAGGGATCCTTTCCATCAGTGATCGGGAAAGAGTTCCCAGTGTTTCCGGTGCATCTCAAGAGGAGGCGATCTCCACAGGAAAGGCGAGAGGAACTCCAGGGACGTGCCACCATTCCCTAAGTCCCCCAGATGTCCCAGTCCATTCCAGGGACACCTGTTTTCCCTGCACTGCCTCTACTTTCAAGCCGAGGATCGACTCACACCACTGTGGCACGTGGGACAGCCCTGTGGGAAAGCCTCGTGGGAAAGCCTCGAGAGAAAGCCTCGTGGGGAAAGCCTCGAGGGAAGCCACAGTTGCTTTGATTCACGCGAACGGAAGTGTGACACTGCTGCTACATCTCGGAAGGAAAGCGCACGTGCATGCCCCCACTCGATACGAGGACTGACTACCCTGGAGAGACTCCAGAAGTACCCCAAGATCCACATCAGCACTGGCGAGGAATCCTCACGTTCCGGCACCGACTCCAAACAAGGTTTTAGGCCCCTGCATCGACGGAGAAGAATCCCGAGAGGCCCGAGCAACTAGCATGGGTACTGGCCTTTCCTGAGGCCATCAGAGCGGGTCCCTGAGGTCCCCGTCATAAGTCGAGAGCAACTGCCGCAACTCGATAAAATCCAGGAGGTTCTCCCCTCCAGGCGAGATGAGGCCCGTTTCCTCTGAGGCGTCCCCAGGCTAATCACACCTAACCTCTGGAACTTCGAAAACGTCCTTCACATTCCTTGCTGCAACTCAAGAAGTTCCCCGACATACCCGTCTCACTCGAGAGGGAGCACGAGAGTCCCGCCCACATCCAGAGAGCCCCGTTTTCCCTCATAGCACGAGAGGAGGGATCC
>NW_017210841.1:0-2198 GCF_001704415.2 Capra hircus
TTTCCCGAACATGCAGGGAAAGGATACCTGACCTCGAGGTATGAGGCGGAAACGGGGCTCCTCTGGATGTGGGCGGGATTCTCGTCTTCCTTCTCGAGTGGAGTCAGGTATGTCGGGGAACTTCTGAGTTGCAGCAAGGGTGCTGAAGGACCCTTTGGAAGTTCCAGATGTTAGGTATGGTTAGCCTCGAGACGCCTCAGAGCGAAAAGGGCCTCATCTCGCCTGGAGGGAGAAACCTCCTGGATTTTCTCGAGTTGCGGCAGGTGCTCTTGACTTACTACGGGGACCTCAGGAACCGCTCTGGTGGCCTCAGGAAAGGCCAGTCCCCATGCGCAGTTGCTCTGGGGCCTCTCGGGATTCCTCTCCCGTCGATGCCGGGGGCCTAAGACCCTGTGTGGAGTCCGGTGCCGGAACCTGAGGTTTCCTCTCCAGTGCTGACATGGATCTTGGGGTACTTCTTGAAGTCTCCCCAGGGGAGTTAGTCGTCGTCTTGTGTGGGGCATGAACGTGCGCTTTTCCTCCGAGCTGCTAGCAGCCAGTGCAACGCTTCCCTTCGCGTGGATCAAGGGATCTGTGGCTTTCCTCGTGGCTTTCCACGAGGCTTTCCCACAGTGCTGTCCCACGTGCCATCGTGGTGTGAGTCGATCCTCGGCTAGAAATTCGAGGCAGTGCAGGGAAATCAGGTTTCCCTGAAATGGACTAAGACATCTGGGGGACTCTGGGAATGGTGGCACGACCCTGGAGTTCCTCTCGCCTTTCCTGTGGAGAGCACCTCCTCTTGAGATGCGACAGGAACGCCCGGAATTCTTTCCCGACCACGCAGGGAAAGGATCCCTCCTCTCGAGCTAGGAGCGCGGAAACGGGGGCTCCTCTGGATGTGGGCGGGGTCTCTGGTGCTTCCTCTCGAGTGGAGACGGGTATGTCGGGAACTTCTTGAGTTGCAGCAAGGCGTGTGAAGGGTCCTTTTGCAAGTTCAAAGGTTAGGTGTGTTAGCCTCGAGACGCCTCAGCGGAAATGGGCCTCATCTCGCCTGGAGGGGAGAACCTCCTGGATGTTCTCAAGTTGCGGCAGGTGCTCTCGACTTACGACGGGGACCTCAGGACCCGCTCTGGTGGCCTCAGGAAAGGCCAGTCCCCAAGCGAGTTGCTCGGGGCCCTCTCGGGATTCTTCTCCCGTAGATGCCGCGGGCCTAAAACCTTGTGTGGAGACGGTGCCGGAACCTGAGGATTCCTCTCCAGTGCTGACATGGATCTTGGCGGTATTTCTGGAGTCTCCCCAGGGGAGTCAGTCCTCGTCTCGAGTGGGGGCATGCACGTGCGCTTTCCTCCGAGCTGTAGCAGCAGTGTCACGCTTCCCTTCGCCTGGATCAAGGGATCTGTGCCTTTCCCTTGAGGCTCTCCCACGAGGCTTTCCCAGAAGGCTTTCTCACAGGGCTGTCCCACGTGCCACCGTGGTGTGAGTCGATCCTCGGCTTGAAAGTCGCGGCAATCGAGGGAAAACAGATTTCCCTGGAATGGACTTAGACATCTGCCGAGACTCTGGGAATGTGGCAAGACCCGGGAGTTCCTCTCGCCTTCCAGTGGAGAGCGCCTCCTCTTGAGATGCGACGGGAATGCCGGGAATTCTTTCCCGACCACGCAGGGAAAGGATCCCTCCTCTCGAGCTAGGAGGCGGAAACGGGGCTCCTCTGGATGTGGGCGGGCTCTCGTGCTTACTCTGGAGTAGAGACGGGAATGTCGGGGAACTTCTTGAGTGGCAGCAAGGGTGTGAAGGACCCTTTGGAAGTTCCAGAGGTTAGGTGTGATTAGCCTCGAGACGCCTCAGCGGAAATGGGCCTCATCTCGCCTGGAGGGACAACCTCCTGGATTGTTTCTAGTTGCGGCAGGTCCTCTCGTCTTACGACGGAGACCTCAGGGACCCGCTCTGGTGGCCTCAGGAAAGGCCAGTCCCCATGCGAGTTGCTCGGGGGCCTCTCGGGATTTCTCTGCCGTTCATGCCGGGGCTTAAGACCTTGTGTGGAGTCGGAGCCGGAACGTGAGGATTACTCTCCAGTGCTGACATGGATCTTGGGGTACCTCCGGAGTCTCCCCAGGGGAGTCAGTCCTCGTCTCAAGTAGGGGCATGCACGTGTGCTTTCCTCCCGAATTGCAGCAGCAGTGTCACGCTTCCCTTCCCGAGGATCAAGGGATCAGTGGCTT
>NW_017210842.1:0-2198 GCF_001704415.2 Capra hircus
GAACGCCTCATGGGAAAGTCTAGAGGGAAAGCCACAGATCCCTTGATCCACGCAAAGGGAAGCGTGACACTGCAGCTACAGCTCGGGAGGAAAGCGCACGTGCATTCCCCCACTCGAGACGAGGACTTACGCCCCTGGGGAGACTCCAGAAGTCCCCGAAGATCCATGTCGGCACTGGAGAGGAATCCTCAGGTTCCGGCACTGACTCCACACAAGGTCTTAGGCCCCGGCACCGACGGGGAGAGAATCCCGAGAGGCCCCCGAGCAACTCGCATGGGGACTGGCCTTTCCTGAGGCCACCAGAGGGGTCCCTGAGGTCCCAGTCGTAAGTCGAGAGCACCTGCCGCAACTCGAGAAAATCCAGGAGGTTCTCCCTCCAGGCGACATGAGGCCCATTTCCGCTGAGGTATCTCGAGGCTAATCACACCTTAACCTCTGGAACTTCCAAAGGGTCCTTCACACCCTAGCTGCACCTCAAGAAGTTCCCCGACATACCCGTCTCCACTCGAGAGGAAGCAGGAAAGTCCCGCCCACATCAAGAGGAGCCACGTTCCGCCTCCTAGCTCGAGAGGTTTGATCCTTTCCCTGCGTGGTGGGGAAAGAATTCGCGGCGTTCCCGTCGCATCTCAAGAGGGGGCGCTCTCCAGAGGAAAAGTGAGAGGAACTCCAGGTTCGTGCCACCATTGCCAGAGTCCCCCAGATATCTCAGTCCATTCCAGGGAACCTGTTTTCCCTGCACTGCCTCGACTTTCAAGCCGAGGATCGACTCACACCACAGTGGCACGTGGGGCAGCCCTGTGGGAAAGCCTCGTGGGAAAGCCTCGGGGAAAGCCTCGGGAAAGCCTCGTGGAAAGCCTCGAGGGAAAGCCACAGATCCCCTGATCCACGCGAATGGAAGCGCGACACTGCTGCTACAGCTCGAGAGGAAAGCGCACGTGCATGCCCCACTCGATACGAGGACTGACTCCCCTGGGGAGACTCCAGAAGTACCCCAAGATCCATGTCAGCACTGGTGAGGAATCCTCAGGTTCCGGCACTGACTCCACACAAGGTCTTAGGCCCCGGCATCGACGGGGAGAGGAATCCCGAGAGGCCCCCGAGCAACTGGCATGGGGACTGGCCTTTCCTGAGGCACCAGAGCGGGTCCCTGAGGTCCCCGTCGTAAGTCGAGAGCACCTGCCGCAACTCGAGAACATCCAGGAGGTCTCCCCTGCAGGCGAGATGAGGCCCATTTCCGCTGAGGCGTTTCGAGGCTAATCACACCTAACCTCTGGAACTTCCAAAGGGTCCTTCACACCCTTGCTGCACTCAAGAAGTTCCCCGACATACCCGTCTCCACTCGAGAGGAAGCACGAGAGTCCCCCCCACATCCAGAGGAGCCCCGTTTCCGTCTCCTAGCTCGAGAGGAGGATCCCTTTCCCTGCGTGGTCGGGAAAGAATTCCAGGTGTTCTCGTCGCATCTCAAGAGCAGGCGATCTCCACAGGAAAGGCGAGAGGAACTCCAGGGTCGTGCTACCCATTCCCAGAGTCCCCCAAATGTCTGCGTCCATTCCAGGGAAACCAGTTTTCCCTGCACTGCCTTGACTTTCAAGACGAGGATCGACTCACACCACGGTGGCACGTAGGACAGCCCTGTGGGAAAAGCCTCGTGGGAAAGCCTCGTGGGAAAGCCTCGAGGGAAAGCCACAGATCCCTTGATCCTCGCGAATGGAAGCGCGACACTGCTGCTACAGCTCGGGAGGAAAGCGCAAGTGCATGCCCCAACTCGAGACGAGGGCTGACTCCACTGGGGAGACTCCAGAAGTACCCCAAGATCCATGTCAGCACTGGAGAGGAATCCTCAGGTTCCAGCACCCACTCCACACAAGAACTTAGGCCCCTGCATCGACGTGAGAGGAATCCCGAGAGGCCTCAGAGGAACTCGCATGGGGACTGGCCTTTCCTGAGGCCACCACAGCGGGTCCCTGAGGTCCCCGTCGTAAGTCGAGAGCACCTGCCGCAGCTCGAGAAAATCCAGGAGGTTCTCCCCTCCAGGCGAGCTGAGTCCCATTACCGCTGAGGTTTCTCAAGGCTAATCACACCTTACCTCTGGAACTTCCAAAGGGTCCTTTCACACCCTTACTGCAACTCAAGAAGTTCCCCGACATACCCGTCTCCACTCGAGAGGAAGCACGAGAGTCCCGCCCACATCCAGAGGA
>NW_017210843.1:0-2196 GCF_001704415.2 Capra hircus
CTACAGCTCGGCCAGGAAAAGCGCAGGTGCACGCCCCCACTCGAGACGAGGACTGAGTCCCCTGGGTAGACTCCAGAAGTACCCCAAGATCCATGTCAACACTGGAGAGGAATCCTCAGGTTCCGGCACCGATTCCTCACAAGGTCTTAGGCCCCAGCATCGACGGAGAGGAATCCCGAGAGGCTCCCGAGCAACTCGCATGTGGACTGGCGTTTCCTGAGGCCACCATAGCGGATCCCTATGGTCCCCGTCGTAAGTCGAGAGCACCTGCCGCAACTCGAGAAAATCCAGGAGGTTCTCCCCACCAGGCCGAGATGAGGCCCATTTCCGCTGAGGCGTCTAGAGCCTAATCCACATCTAACATCTGGAACTTCCAAAGGGTCCTTCACACCCTTGCTGCAACTCAAGAAGTTCCCCGACATACCCGTCTCCACTCGAGAGAAAGCACGAGAGTCCCGCCCACATCCAGAGGAGCCCCGTTTCCGCCTGATAGATCCAGAGGAGGGATCGTTTCCCTGTGTGGTCGTGAAAGAATTCCCGGCCGTTCCCGGCGCATCTCAAGAGGAGGCGCTCTCCACAGGAAAGGCAAGAGGAACTCGAGGGGTCGTGCCACCATTCCCAGAATCCGCCAGAAAATTCCTTTGTCGGGAATTTTATTGGCCTTCCGCGTAAACCTAGCTATTCAGCCTTTTTCCTCCAGTTAATCTTCTTACTACCCTATAATTTCTTAATCTCATCTTACATTAATAAATACACAAGACTTTCCACGTCAACGCCGTCCATCCGTCGAATTCCCTGGATCCAGCGGGGCAGGACCCCGGCACACTGAGATATCTGGGGGACTCTTGGAATGATGGCACAACACTGGAGTTTCTCTCGCCTTTCCTTTGGAGAGCGCCTCCTCATGAGATGCGACGGGAACACCTGGAATTCTTTCCGGAACATACAGGAAAAAGATACCTGACCGCGAGGTACGAGGCGGAAACGGGGCTCCTCTGGATGTGGGCGGGACTCTCGTGCTTCTTCTCGAGTGGAGTCAGATATGTTGGGGAACTTCTTGAGTTTGTAGCAAGGGTGTGAAGGACCCTTTGGAAGTTCCAGGGGTTAGGTGTGATTAGCCTCGAGACACCTGAGTGGAAATGGGTCTCATCTCGCCTGGAGGGGAGAACCTCCTGGATTTTTTCGAGTTGCGGCAGGTGCTCTTGACTTACGACGGGGACCTCAGGGACCCGCTCTGGTGGCCTCAGGAAAGGCCAGTCCCCATGCGAGTTGCTCGGGGGCCTCTTGGGATTCCTCTCCCTTCGACGCCGGGGGCCTAAGACCTTGTGTGGAGTGGTGCCGGAACCTGAGGATTCCTCTCCAGTGCTGACATGCCATCTTGCGGTACTTCTGGAGTCTCCCCAGGGGAGTCAGTCCTCGTCTCGCGTGGGGGCATGCACGTGTGCATTCCTCCCGAGCTGTAGCAGCAGTGTCGCGCTTCCCTTCGCGTGGATCAAGGGATCTTTGGCTTTGCCTCGAGGCTTTCCCACGAGGCTTTCCCACAAGGCTGTCCACGTGCCACCGTGGTGTGAGTCGATCCTCGGCTTGAAAGTGGAGGCAGTGCAGGGAAAACAGGTTTCCATGCAGAGGACTGAGACATCTGGGGGACTCTGGAATTGGCACGACCCTGGATTTCCTCTCGCCTTTCCTGTGGAGAACGCCTCCTGTTCAGATGCGCGCGGGAATGCCAGGAATCCTTTCCCGACGACACAGGGAGAGAATCAATCCTCTCGAGCTATGAGGCGGAAACGGGGCTCCTCTGGATGTGGGCGGGACTCTCGTATTTCCTCTCGAGTGAAGACGGTATGTCGGGAACTTCTTGAGTTGCAGTAAGGGTGTGAAGTACCCTTTGGAAGTTCCAGAGGTTAGGTGTGATTAGCCTCGAGACGCCTCAGCGGAAATGGCCTCATCTCGACTGGAGGGAGAACCTCCTGGATTTTCTCGAGTTGCGGCAGGTGCTTTTGCACGTAGACGGGACCACAGGGACCCGCTCTCTGGTGGCCTCAGGCGAAGCCAGTCCCCATGCCGAGTTGCTCGGGGGCCTCTTAGGATTCCTCTCCCGTTGATGCCGCGGGCCTAAGTCCTTGTGTGGAGTCGTTGCCGGAATCTGAGGATTCCTCTCCAGTGCTGACATGGATCTAGGGGTACTTCTAGAGT
>NW_017210844.1:0-2194 GCF_001704415.2 Capra hircus
GCTTTCCACAGGACTGTCCCACGTGCCACCGTGGTGTGAGTGGATCCACGGCTTGAAAGTCGAGGCAGTCCAGGGAAAAACAGGTTCCCCTGGAATGGACTGAGACATCTGGGGGACTCTGCGAATGTGGCACGACCCTGGAGTTCCTCTCGCCTTTCCTGTGGAGAGCGCCTCCTCTTGACTTGCGACGGGGAACCGGGAATCTATCCCGAACACGGCGGGAAAGGATCCTCCTCTCGAGCTAGGAGGCGGAAACGGGGCTCCTCTGGATGTGGGCGGGACTCTCGTGCTTCCTCTCGAGTGGAGACGGGTATGTCAGGGAACTTCTTGAGTTGCAGCAAGGGTATGAAGGGACCCTTTGGAAGTTCCAGAGGTTAGATGTGATTAGCCTCAAGACGCCTCAGCGGAAATGGCCTCATCTCGCCTGGAGGGGAGAACCTCCTGGATTTTTCTCGAGTTGCGGCAGGTGCTCTCGACTTACGACGGGAACCTCAGGGACCGGCTCTGGTGGCCTCGGGAAAGGCCAGTCGCCATGCGAGTTGCTCGGGAGCCTCTCGGGATTCCTCTCCCGTCGATGCCGGCCTAAGACCTCGTGTGGAGTCGGTGCCGGAACCTGAGGATTCCTCTCCAGTGCTGACATGGATCTTGGGGTACTTCTGGAGTCTCCCCAAGGGAGTCAGTCTCGTCCCGTGTGGGGGCATGCACGTGCGCTTTCCTCACGAGCTGTAGCTGCAGTGTCACGCTTCCGTTTGCGTGGATAAAGGGATCTGTGCTTTCCCTCGGGCTTTCCCAGGAGGCTTTCCCCACAGGCTTCCCACAGGGCTGTCCCACGTGCCACCGTGGTGTGAGTCGATCTCGGCTTGAAAGTCGAGGCAGTGCAGGGAAAACAGGTTTCCTTGGAATGGACTGAGACATCTGGGGGACTCTGGGAATGGTGGCACGACCCTGGAGTTCCTCAGGCCTTTCCTGTGGAGAGTGCCTCCTCTTGAGATGCGACGGGAACACCGGGAATTCTTTCCCGACCACGCAGGGAAAGGATCCCTCGTTTCGAGCTAGGAGGCAGAAACGGGCTCCTCTAGAAGTGGGCGGGACTTTCGTGCTTCCTCTTCAGTGGAGACGGTATATCAGGAACTTCTTGAGTTGCAGCAAGGTTGTGAAGGACCCTTTGGAAGTTCCAGATGTTAGATGTGATTAGCCTCAAGTCGCCTCAGCGGAAATGGGCCTCATCTCGCCTGGAGGGGAGAACCTCCTGGATTTTCTCGAGTTGCGGCAGGTGCTCTCGACTTACGACGGGGACCTCAGGCACCCGCTCTGGTCGCCTCAGGAAAGGCCAGTCCCCATGCGAGTTTCTCGGGGGCCCTCTCGGGATTCCTCTCCCGTCGATGCCGGGGCCTAAGATCTTGTGTGGACTCGGTCCCGGAATCTGAGGATTTCTCTCCAGTGCTGACATGGATCTTGGGGTACTTCTGGAGTCTCCCGAGAAGAGTCAGTCCTCATCTCGAGTGGGACATGCACGTGCTCTTTCCTCCCGAGCTGTAGCAGCAGTGTCACGCTTCCCTTTGCTTGGATAAAGGGATCTGTGGCTTTCCCTCGAGGCTTTCCCACGAGGCTTTCCCACAAGGTTTTCCCACAGGGCTGTCCCAGTGCCCCGTGGTGTGAGTCGATCCTCGGCTTGAAAGTCGAGGCAGTGCAGGGAAAACAGTTTTCCTGGAATGGACTGAGACATCTGGGGGACTCTGGGAAAGGTGCACGACCCTGGAGTTCCTCTCGCCTTTCCTGCGGAGAGCCCCTCCTCTTGAGATGCGACGGAAACGCCGGGAATTCTTTCCCAACCAAGCAGGAAAAGGATCCCTCCTCTCGAGCTAGGAGGCGGAAACGGGGCTCCTCTGGATGTGGGGCGGGACTCTCGTGCTTCCTTTCGAGTGGAGACGGGTATGTCGGGGAACTTCTTGAGTTGCAGCCAGGGTGTGAAGGCCCTTTGGACGTTCCAGATGTTAGGTGTGATTTCCCTGGAGGAGCCTCAGCGGAAATGGGCCTCATCTCGCCTGGAGGGAGAACCTCCTGGATTTTCTCGAGTTGCGGCAGGTGCTCTTGACTTACGACGGGGACCTCAGGGACCCGCTCTGGTGCCTCAGGAAAGGCCAGTCCCCATGCGAGTTACTAGGGGGAATCTTGGCATTCCTCTCTCGTGGAT
>NW_017210845.1:0-2193 GCF_001704415.2 Capra hircus
CCGGAACCTGAGGATTCCTCTCCAGTGCTTTCATGAATCTCTCTCTGGAGTCTCCCCAGGGCAGTCAGTCCTCTACTCGAGTGGGCATGCACGAGCGATTCTCCCGAGCTGTAGCACAGGTCGCGCTTCCGTTCGCGTGGATCAAGGGATCTGTGTCTTTCCCTCGCTTTCCCCACGATCTTTCCCCACGAGGCTTTCCAACGAGGCTTTCCCACAGGGCTGTCCCACGTGCCACCGTGGTGTGAGTCGATCCTCGGCTTGAAAGTCAGGCAGTGCAGGGAAAACAGGTTTCCCTGGAATGGACTGAGACATCTGGGGACACTGGAATGTGGCACGATCCTGGAGTTCATCTCGCATTTCCTGTGGAGAGCGCCTCCTCTTGGGATTCGACGGGAACGCCGGGAATTCTTTCCCGACCACATAGGGAAAGGATCACTCCTCTCGAGCTAGAAGGCGGAAACGGGGCTCCTCTGGATGTAGCGGGACTCCGTGCTTGGTCTCGAGTGGAGACGGGTATGTCGGGGAACTTCTTGAGTTGCAGCAAGGGTGTGAAGGACCCGTTGGAAGTTCCAGAGTTTAGGGTGTGATTAGCTCGAGACGTCTCTGCGGAAATGGCCCTCATCTCGACTGGAGGAGATAACCCCCTGGATTTTCTCGAGTTGAGGCAGGTGCTCCCGACTTACGACGGGGACTTCAGGGATCCGCTCTGGGGCCTCTGGAAAGGACAGTCCCATGCGAGTTGATCGGGGCCTCTCGGGATTCCTCTCCCGTCGATGCCGGGGCCTAAGATCTTGTGTGGAGTCGGTGCCGGAACCTGAGGATTCCTCTCCAGTGCTGACATGGATCTTGGGGTACTTCTGGAGTCTCCCCAGGGGAGTCAGTCCTCGTCTCGAGGGGGCATGCACGTGCGCTTTCCTCCCGAGCTGTAGCAGCAGTTTCGCGCTTCCATTCGCGTGGATCAAGGGATCTGTGGCTTTCCCTCGAGGCTTTCCACACACGGCTTTCCCACAGGGCTGTCCCACGTGCCACCGTGGTGTGAGTCGACCCTCGGCTTGAAAGTCGAGGCAATGCAGGGAAAACAGGTTTCCCTGGAATGGACGGAGACATCTGGGGGACTCTGGGAATGGTGGCACGACCCTGGAGTTCCTTTCGCCTTTCCTGTGGAGAGCGCCTGCTCTTGAGATGCGACGGGAAAGCCTGGAATTCTTTTCAGAGCACGGTGGAAAGGATCCCTCACTCGAGCTAGGAGGCGGAAACGGGGCTCTTCTGGATGTAGGCGGGACTCTCGTGCTTCCTCTCGAGTGGAGTCGGGTATGTCGAGGAACTTCCTGAGTTGCAGCAAGGGTGTGAAGGACCCTTTGTAAGTTCCAGAGGTAAGGTGTGATTAGCCTCGAGACGCCTCAGCAGAAATGGGCCTCATCTAGCCTGGAGGGGAGAACCTCCTGGATTTTCTCGAGTTTCAGCAGGCTGCTCTCGACTTACGACGGGCACCTCAGGGACCCGCTCTGGTGGCCTCAGGAAAGGCCAGTCCCCATGCGAGTTGCTCGGGGACCTCTCGGGATTCCTCTCCGTCGATGCCGGGGCCTAAGATATTGTGTGGAGTGGGTGCCGGAACCTGAGGATTCCTCTCCAGTGCTTACGTGGATCTTGGCGTACTTCTGGAGTCTCCCCAGGGGAGTCAGTCCTCGTCTCGAGTGGGAACATGCACTTGCGCTCTCCTCTCGAGCTGTAGCAGCAGTGTCGCGCTTCCATTCCCGTGGATCGAGGGATCTGTGGCTTTCCCTCGAGGTTTTCCCACGAGGCTTTCCCACGAGGCTTTCCCACAGGGCTGTCCCACGTGCCACCGTGGTGTGAGTCAATCCTCGTCTTGAAAGTGGACGCAGTGCAGGGAAAACAGGTTTCCCTGTAATGGACTAAGACATCTGGGACTCTGGGAACGGTGGCACGACCCTGGAGTTCCTCTCGCCTTTCCTGTGGAGAGCGCCTGCTCTTGAGATGCGACGGGAACGCCGGGAATTATTTCCGGAGCAAGCAGGGAAAGGATCCCTCTTCTCGAGCTAGGAGGCGGAAACGGGGCTCCTCTGGATGTAGGCGGGACTCTCGTGCTTCGTCTCGAGTGGAGACGGGTATGTCGGGAACTTCTTGAGTTTCAGCAGGGTGTGAAGGACCCGTTGGAAGTTTCCAAAGTTTAGG
>NW_017210846.1:0-2192 GCF_001704415.2 Capra hircus
TCGGAGGAGAAATTGAACGTGCATGCCCCACTCGAGACTAGGACTGGACTAACCTGGGGAGACTCCAGAAGAACCCAAGATCCATGTCCGCACTGGAGAGGAATCCTCACGTTCCGGCACCGACTCCACACAAGGTCTTAGGCCCGGAATCGACGGGAGAGGAAACCCAAGAGGCCCCCGAGCAAACTCGCAAGGGGACTGGCCTTTCCTGAGGCCACCAGATCTGGTCCCTGAAGTCCCCGCGTAAGTCGACAGCACCTGCCGCAACTCGAGAAAATCCAGGAGGTTCTCCCTCCAGGCCAGATGAGGCCCATTTTCCTGAGGCCTCTCGAGCTAATCACACCTATCCTCTGGAACTTCCAAAGGGTCCTTCACACCCTTGCTGCAACTCAAGAAGTTCCCGACATACCCGTCTCCACTCGAGAGGAAGCACGAGAGTCCCGCCCACATCCAGAGGAGACCCGTTTCGGACTCCTAACTCGAGAGGAGGGATCCTTTCCCTGCGTGGTCGGGAAAGAATTCCCGGCGTTCCCGTCTCATCTCAAGAGGAGGCGCTCTCCACAGGAAAGGCGAAAGGAACTCCAGGGTCATGCCACCATTCCCAGAGTCCCCCAAATGTCTCAGTCCATTCCAGGGAAACCTGTTTTCCCTGCACTGCCTCGACTTTCAAGCCGAGGATCAACTCACACACGAAGCAACGAGGGACAGCCTTGTGGGAAACCCTCGAGGAAAGCCTCGATGGAACGCCACAGATCCCATGATCCACGCGAAGGAAAGCGTGACACTGCTGCTACAGCTCGGGAGGAAAGCGCACGTGCATGCCCCACTCGAGACGAGGACTGACTCCCCTGGGGATACTCCCAGAAGTACCTCAAGATCCATTTAAGCACTGGAGAGGAATCCTCAGGTTCCGGCACCGACTCCTCACAAGGCCTCAGGCCCCGGCCATCGACCGGGAGAGGAATCCCGAGAGGCCCCTGAGCAACTTCGCATGGGGACTGGCCTTTCCTGAGGCCACCAGAGCGGGTCCCTTGAGGTCCCCGTCGTAAGTCGAGAGCACCTGGGGTAACTCGAGAAAATCAAAGAGGTTCTCCCCTCCAGGCGAGATGAGGGCCCATTTCCGCTGTGGCGTCTCAAGGTTAATCAACACATAACCTCTGGAACTTCCAAAGGGTCCTT
The DNA here is from genome assembly GCF_001704415.2 of Capra hircus. Lineage (NCBI taxonomy): Eukaryota > Metazoa > Chordata > Mammalia > Artiodactyla > Bovidae > Capra > Capra hircus. The sequence goes on from NW_017210846.1 coordinate 1,180, forward strand.
CACACCTTTGCTGCAACTCAAGAAGTTCCCTGAGATACCCGTCTCCCACTCCAGAGGAAGCACGAGAGTCCAACCCACATCCAGAAGAGCCCCGTTTCCGGCCTCCTAGCTCGAGAGGAGGGATCCTTCCCCGCGAAGTTGTGAAAGAATTCCCGGGCTTTCCCGTCCCATCTCAAGAGGAGGCGCTCTCCACAGGAACCGCGAGAGGAACTCCAGGTCGTGCCACCATTCCCAGAGTCCCCCAGATATCTCAATCCTTTTCCAGGGAAAACTGTTTTCCCTGCACTGCCTCCACTTTCAAGCCGAGGATCGACTCACACCACGGTGGGCACGTAGGACAGCCCTGCGGGAAAGCCTCGTGGGAAAGCCCTCGTGGGAAAGCCTCGAGGGGAAAGCCACAGATACCTTAATCAACGCGAAGGGAAGCGTGACACTGGTGCTACAGCTCGGGAGGAAATCGCACGTGCATGCCCCCACACGAGACGAGGACTGACTCCCCCGGGGAGACTCCAGAAGTACCCCCAAGTTCCATGTCAGCACTGGAGTGGAATCCTCAGGTTCCAGCACCGACTCCACATAAGATCTTAGGCGCCGGGCATTGACGGGAGAGGAATTCCGAGAGGCCCCCGAGCAACTCGCATGGGGACTGGCCTTTCCTGAGGCCACCAGAGCGGGTCCCTGAGGTCCCCGTCGTAAGTTGAGAGAGCACCTGCCGCAACTCGAGAAAATCCAGGAGGTTCTCCCCTCCAGGCGAGATGAGGCCCATTTCCGCTGAGGCGTCTCGAGGCTAATCACACCTAACCTCTGGAACTTCCAAAGGGTCCTTCACACCCTTGCTGCAACTCAAGAAGTTCCCCGACATAACTGTCTCCTCTCGAGAGGAAGCACGAGAGTCCCGCCCACATCCAGAGGAGCCCCGTTTCCGCCTCCTAGCTCGAGAGGAGGGTTCCTTTCCTTCGTGTTGGGGAAAGAATTACCCGCGTTCCGTCGCATCTCAAGAGGAGGCGCTCTCC
>NW_017210847.1:0-17728 GCF_001704415.2 Capra hircus
AAAAACATCTACTTCTGCTTTTATTGACTATGCCCAAAGTTTTGACTGTGTGGATCACAATAAACTGTGGAAATCCTGAGAGAGATGGGAATACCAGACTACCTGACCTACCTCTTGAGAAATCTGTATGCAGGTCAGGAAGCAGCAGTTAGAACTGGACATGGAATAACAGACTGGTTGCAAATAGGAAAAGGAGTACGTCAAAGCTGTATATTGTCACCCCCTGCTTATTTAACTTATATGTAGTGAGTACATCATGAGAAACACTGGACTGGAAGAAACACAAGCTGGAATCAAGATTGCCAGGAGAAATATCAAATAATCTCAGATATATGCAGATGACACCATCCTTATGGCAGAAAGTGAAGAGAAGCTAAAAAGCCTCTTGATGAAAGTGAAAAGAGGAGACTGAAAAAGTTGGCTTAAAAGCTCAACATTCAGAAAATGAAGATCATGGCATCCAGTCCCATCACTTCATGGGAAATAGATGGGGAAAGAGTGGAAACAGTATCAGATTTAATTTTGGGGGCTCCAAAATCACCGCAGATGGTGACTGTAGCCATGGCATTAAAAGATGCTTACTCCTTGGAAGAAAAGTTATGATCAACCTAGATAGCATATTCAAAAGCAGAGACATTACTTTGCCAACTGAGGTCCGTCTAGTCAAGGCTATGGTTTTTCCAGTAGTCACAATATGGATATGAGAGTTGGACTGTGAAGAAGGCTGAGCACCAAGAATTGATGCTTTTGAACTGTGGTGCCTGAGAGACTCTTTGAGAGTCCTTGGACTGCAAGGAGATCCAACCAGTCCATTCTGAGGAGATCAGCCCTGGATTTCTTTGGAAGGAATTGAAGGTGAAAGCCCACTTTGAGAAGAGTTGATTGGAAAAGACTCTGATGCTGGGAGGTATTGGGGCAGGGAGGAGAAGGGGATGACAGAGGATGAGATGGCTGAATGGCATCACTGACTCGATGGATGTGAATCTGAATGAACTCTGGGAGTTGGTGATAGACAGGGAGGTATGGCGTGCTGCAATTTATGGGGTTGCAAAGAGTCAGACACGACTGAGCGACTGTATTGAACTAAAAATTATAATCCAAAACTGCTAACTATTGGAGTGGATATGCCTGAAATTTGTCTCAAAGTTACTTTTTAAGATCAATAAATCTGAAATTATTTACACATCTGATGGGTCTATATAGACCATATTATTTGCATTTGAGAGACTAGTCTTTCTATATATGGAGATAACTGATAAACTCATAGAAAATTTTCCAAATTAAAATATTTTCAATTCTATTTTTTCTATGTTTAATTGTATAAATTAGAACTCAGACATTCACAGTTTTTTTCTCCATTAAGACTATATTTCTTCCACAAATATTTTGATCTAATAACACTGATCAAAAAATTCATATTTGTCAATGTTTCAAAATTAGAGGGTGCAAAATTAAGCTTCATCAATTCATTATGCACATTCATTTCATTATATAAATAAATATAAATTTAACCAAGTAACAATAACAAAGCCAATTAATTTTTCTTACAAAGTCAAGAAGTTCACCCCACTCCAGTACTCTTGCCTGGAGAATCCCATGGATGGAGGAGCCTGGTAGGCTGCAGTCCATGGAGTCGCTACGAGTCGGACACGACTGAGCAAATTCACTTTCACTTTTCACTTTCATGCATTGGAGAGGGAAATGGCAACCCACACCAGTGTTCTTGCCTGGAGAATCCCAGGGACAGGGGAGCCTGGTGGGCTGCCGTCTATGGGGTCGCACAGAGTCGGACACGACTAAAGTGACTTAGCAGCAGCAGCAAGAAGTTTCAAAACACAAAGTAAATTTCACAATTATATTTTGTGTCATTGGCACTCTCATTCTTTAATTTTTTAAACTCCTGCTTTGATTTTATTTTTACTGTCAATGTCTTCTCATTTGCATGTTTTGTTTCCAATAATTATAATTCAATAAAACTTTCACAATCTGAAGCTTCATGATTCCATTCATTAAATATTTTATTAAGTGTATTTAACAGATTTTAATTTTTAAAATGTCTACCAGATATTAAAAGACTCAGTTAGAGTAAATATATTTCAATATGATAAATTTAGTGTAGATCACACTGATGGCTTTCAAAGTAGTTGCTATAACGTTCAAATTATTATAATATCTACTTGTGATAGATAACAATGAGAAGTGTGTCTACTGCTGAATTATTTTTAAGTTAATTTTTTAAATGTGATAAGATAAATATAACCTAAAATTTGCCATCTTAAACATTTTTAATGTACAGCTCAGTAGTGTCACTGAATTCACATGGTCATTAAACTAATCTGGAAAACTCTTTCATCTTCAGAACTGAAAATGCATACCATTAAATAACTCCTCAGTTTCCAATCCCCACAGCCTGTAGCAACCACTATTCTACTCTCTCTGTCTATTCTGGGCACTTCATATAAGCTGAATTGTACAGTGTTTGTCTTTTTATGACTGGCTTACTCACTTATTTATTTTCTTTTCATGTCTTTCTTGGCCTTCTGCATATCTTCTTTGGGTAGAGTGTCCAACTTTTGGCATACTTACTGCAGTGTTAAAGTGCTGCACTCAATATGCCAGCAAATTTGGAAAACTCACCAGTAGCCACAGGACTGGAAAAGGTCAGTTTTCATTCCAATCCCAAAGAAAGGCAATGCCAAAGAATGCCCAAACTACCACACAATTGCATTCATCTCACAAGCTAATAAAGTAATGCTCAGAATTCTCCAAGCCAGGCGTCAGCAATACGTGAACCATGAACTCACAGATGTTCAAGCTGGTTTTAGAAAACGCAGAAGAACCAGCAATCAAATTGCCAACATCTGCTGGATCATGGAAAAAGCAAGAGAGTTCCAGAAAAACATCTACTTCTGCTTTATTGACTATGCCAAAGTTTTGACTGTGTGGATCACAATAAACTGTGGAAAATCCTGAGAGAGATGGGAATACCAGACTACCTGACCTACCTCTTGAGAAATCTGTATGCAGGTCAGGAAGCAGCAGTTAGAACTGGACATGGAATAACAGACTGGTTGCAAATAGGAAAAGGAGTACGTCAAAGCTGTATATTGTCACCCTGCTTATTTAACTTATATGTAGAGTACATCATGAGAAACACTGGACTGGAAGAAACACAAGCTGGAATCAAGATTGCCAGGAGAAATATCAATAATCTCAGATATGCAGATGACACCATCCTTATGGCAGAAAGTGAAGAGAAGCTAAAAAGCCTCTTGATGAAAGTGAAAGAGGAGACTGAAAAAGTTGGCTTAAAGCTCAACATTCAGAAAATGAAGATCATGGCATCCAGTCCCATCACTTCATGGGAAATAGATGGGGAAAGAGTGGAAACAGTATCAGATTTAATTTTGGGGGGCTCCAAAATCACCGCAGATGGTGACTGTAGCCATGGCATTAAAAGATGCTTACTCCTTGGAAGAAAAGTTATGATCAACCTAGATAGCATATTCAAAAGCAGAGACATTACTTTGCCAACTGAGGTCCGTCTAGTCAAGGCTATGGTTTTTCCAGTAGTCACATATGGATATGAGAGTTGGACTGTGAAGAAGGCTGAGCACCAAGAATTGATGCTTTTGAACTGTGGTGCCTGAGAAGACTCTTGAGAGTCCTTGGACTGCAAGGAGATCCAACCAGTCCATTCTGAAGGAGATCAGCCCTGGGATTTCTTTGGAAGGAATGATGCTAAAGCTGAAACTCCAGTACTTTGGCCACCTCATGAGAAGAGTTGACTCATTGGAAAAGACTCTGATGCTGGGAGGTATTGGGGGCAGGAGGAGAAGGGGATGACAGAGGATGAGATGGCTGAATGGCATCACTGACTCGATGGATGTGAATCTGAATGAACTCTGGGAGTTGGTGATAGACAGGGAGGTATGGCGTGCTGCAATTTATGGGGTTGCAAAGAGTCAGACACGACTGAGCGACTGTATTGAACTAAAAAATTATAATCCAAAACTGCTAACTATTGGAGTGGATATGCCTGAAATTTGTCTCAAAGTTACTTTTTAAGATCAATAAATCTGAAATTATTTACACATCTGATGGGTCTATATAGACCATATTATTTGCATTTGAGAGACTAGTCTTTCTATAGGTGCTGAGATAACTGATAAACTCATAGAAAATTTTCCAAATTAAAATATTTTCAATCTATTTTTTCTATGTTTAATTGTATAAATTAGAACTCAGACATTCACAGTTTTTTTCTCCATTAAGACTATATTTCTTCCACAAATATTTTGATCTAATAACACTGATCAAAAAATTCATATTTGTCAATGTTTCAAAATTAGAGGGTGCAAAATTAAGCTTCATCAATTCATTATGCACATTCATTTCATTATATAAATAAATATAAATTTAACCAAGTAACAATAACAAAGCCAATTAATTTTTCTTACAAAGTCAAGAAGTTCACCCACTCCAGTACTCTTGCCTGGAGAATCCCATGGATGGAGGAGCCTGGTAGGCTGCAGTCCATGGAGTCGCTACGAGTCGGACACGACTGAGCAAATTCACTTTCACTTTTCTTTCATGCATTGGAGAGGGAAATGGCAACCCACCAGTGTTCTTGCCTGGAGAATCCCAGGGACAGGGGAGCCTGGTGGGGCTGCCGTCTAGGGGGTCGCACAGAGTCGGACACGACTAAAGTGACTTAGCAGCAGCAGCAAGAAGTTTCAAAACACAAAGTAAATTTCACAATTATATTTTGTGTCATTGGCACTCTCATTCTTTAATTTTTTAAACTCCTGCTTTGATTTTATTTTTACTGTCAATGTCTTCTCATTTGCATGTTTTGTTTCCAATAATTATAATTCAATAAAACTTTCACAATCTGAAGCTTCATGATTCCATTCATTAAATATTTTATTAAGTGTATTTAACAGATTTTAATTTTTAAAATGTCTACCAGATATTAAAAGACTCAGTTAGAGTAAATATATTTCAATATGATAAATTTAGTGTAGATCACACTGATGGCTTTCAAAGTAGTTGCTATAACGTTCAAATTATTATAATATCTACTTGGTGATAGATAACAATGAGAAGTGTGTCTACTGCTGAATTATTTTTAAGTTAATTTTTAAATGTGATAAGATAAATATACCTAAAATTTGCCATCTTAAACATTTTTAATGTACAGCTCAGTAGTGTCACTGGAATTCACATGGTCATTAAACTAATCTGGAAAACTCTTTCATCTTCAGAACTGAAAATGCATACCATTAAATAACTCCTCAGTTTCCAATCCCCACAGCCTGTAGCAACCACTATTCTACTCTCTCTGTCTATTCTGGGCACTTCATATAAGCTGAATTGTACAGTGTTTGTCTTTTTATGACTGGCTTACTCACTTATTAATCTTTTCATGTCTTTTCTTGCCTTCTGCATATCTTCTTGGGTAGAGTGTCCAACTTTTGGCATACTTACTGCAGTGTTAAAGTGCTGCACTCAATATGCCAGCAAATTTGGAAAACTCACCAGTAGCCACAGGACTGGAAAAGGTCAGTTTTCATTCCAATCCCAAAGAAAGGCAATGCCAAAGAATGCCCAAACTACCACACAATTGCATTCATCTCACAAGCTAATAAAGTAATGCTCAGAATTCTCCAAGCCAGGCGTCAGCAATACGTGAACATGAACTCACAGATGTTCAAGCTGGTTTTAGAAAACGCAGAAGAACCAGCAATCAAATTGCCAACATCTGCTGGATCATGGAAAAAGCAAGAGAGTTCCAGAAAAACATCTACTTCTGCTTTATTGACTATGCCAAAGTTTTGACTGTGTGGATCACAATAAACTGTGGAAAATCCTGAGAGAGATGGGAATACCAGACTACCTGACCTACCTCTTGAGAAATCTGTATGCAGGTCAGGAAGCAGCAGTTAGAACTGGACATGGAATAACAGACTGGTTGCAAATAGGAAAAGGAGTACGTCAAAGCTGTATATTGTCACCCTGCTTATTTAACTTATATGTAGAGTACATCATGAGAAACACTGGACTGGAAGAAACACAAGCTGGAATCAAGATTGCCAGGAGAAATATCAATAATCTCAGATATGCAGATGACACCATCCTTATGGCAGAAAGTGAAGAGAAGCTAAAAAGCCTCTTGATGAAAGTGAAAGAGGAGACTGAAAAAGTTGGCTTAAAGCTCAACATTCAGAAAATGAAGATCATGGCATCCAGTCCCATCACTTCATGGGAAATAGATGGGGAAAGAGTGGAAACAGTATCAGATTTAATTTTGGGGGGCTCCAAAATCACCGCAGATGGTGACTGTAGCCATGGCATTAAAAGATGCTTACTCCTTGGAAGAAAAGTTATGATCAACCTAGATAGCATATTCAAAAGCAGAGACATTACTTTGCCAACTGAGGTCCGTCTAGTCAAGGCTATGGTTTTTCCAGTAGTCACATATGGATATGAGAGTTGGACTGTGAAGAAGGCTGAGCACCAAGAATTGATGCTTTTGAACTGTGGTGCCTGAGAAGACTCTTGAGAGTCCCTTGGACTGCAAGGAGATCCAACCAGTCCATTCTGAAGGAGATCAGCCCTGGGATTTCTTTGGAAGGAATGATGCTAAAGCTGAAACTCCAGTACTTTGGCCACCTCATGAGAAGAGTTGACTCATTGGAAAAGACTCTGATGCTGGGAGGTATTGGGGGCAGGAGGAGAAGGGGATGACAGAGGATGAGATGGCTGAATGGCATCACTGACTCGATGGATGTGAATCTGAATGAACTCTGGGAGTTGGTGATAGACAGGGAGGTATGGCGTGCTGCAATTTATGGGGTTGCAAAGAGTCAGACACGACTGAGCGACTGTATTGAACTAAAAAATTATAATCCAAAACTGCTAACTATTGGAGTGGATATGCCTGAAATTTGTCTCAAAGTTACTTTTTAAGATCAATAAATCTGAAATTATTTACACATCTGATGGGTCTATATAGACCATATTATTTGCATTTGAGAGACTAGTCTTTCTATAGGTGCTGAGATAACTGATAAACTCATAGAAAATTTTCCAAATTAAAATATTTTCAATTCTATTTTTTCTATGTTTAATTGTATAAATTAGAACTCAGACATTCACAGTTTTTTTCTCCATTAAGACTATATTTCTTCCACAAATATTTTGATCTAATAACACTGATCAAAAAATTCATATTTGTCAATGTTTCAAAATTAGAGGGTGCAAAATTAAGCTTCATCAATTCATTATGCACATTCATTTCATTATATAAATAAATATAAATTTAACCAAGTAACAATAACAAAGCCAATTAATTTTTCTTACAAAGTCAAGAAGTTCACCCCACTCCAGTACTCTTGCCTGGAGAATCCCATGGATGGAGGAGCCTGGTAGGCTGCAGTCCATGGAGTCGCTACGAGTCGGACACGACTGAGCAAATTCACTTTCACTTTTCACTTTCATGCATTGGAGAGGGAAATGGCAACCCACACCAGTGTTCTTGCCTGGAGAATCCCAGGGACAGGGGAGCCTGGTGGGCTGCCGTCTATGGGGTCGCACAGAGTCGGACACGACTAAAGTGACTTAGCAGCAGCAGCAAGAAGTTTCAAAACACAAAGTAAATTTCACAATTATATTTTGTGTCATTGGCACTCTCATTCTTTAATTTTTTAAACTCCTGCTTTTGATTTTATTTTTACTGTCAATGTCTTCTCATTTGCATGTTTTGTTTCCAATAATTATAATTCAATAAAACTTTCACAATCTGAAGCTTCATGATTCCATTCATTAAATATTTTATTAAGTGTATTTAACAGATTTTAATTTTTAAAATGTCTACCAGATATTAAAAGACTCAGTTAGAGTAAATATATTTCAATATGATAAATTTAGTGTAGATCACACTGATGGCTTTCAAAGTAGTTGCTATAACGTTCAAATTATTATAATATCTACTTGGTGATAGATAACAATGAGAAGTGTGTCTACTGCTGAATTATTTTTAAGTTAATTTTTAAATGTGATAAGATAAATATAACCTAAAATTTGCCATCTTAAACATTTTTAATGTACAGCTCAGTAGTGTCACTGAATTCACATGGTCATTAAACTAATCTGGAAAACTCTTTCATCTTCAGAACTGAAAATGCATACCATTAAATAACTCCTCAGTTTCCAATCCCCACAGCCTGTAGCAACCACTATTCTACTCTCTCTGTCTATTCTGGGCACTTCATATAAGCTGAATTGTACAGTGTTTGTCTTTTTATGACTGGCTTACTCACTTATTTAATCTTTCATGTCTTTCTTGGCCTTCTGCATATCTTCTTGGGTAGAGTGTCCAACTTTTGGCATACTTACTGCAGTGTTAAAGTGCTGCACTCAATATGCCAGCAAATTTGGAAAACTCACCAGTAGCCACAGGACTGGAAAAGGTCAGTTTTCATTCCAATCCCAAAGAAAGGCAATGCCAAAGAATGCCCAAACTACCACACAATTGCATTCATCTCACAAGCTAATAAAGTAATGCTCAGAATTCTCCAAGCCAGGCGTCAGCAATACGTGAACCATGAACTCACAGATGTTCAAGCTGGTTTTAGAAAACGCAGAAGAACCAGCAATCAAATTGCCAACATCTGCTGGATCATGGAAAAAGCAAGAGAGTTCCAGAAAAACATCTACTTCTGCTTTATTGACTATGCCAAAGTTTTGACTGTGTGGATCACAATAAACTGTGGAAAATCCTGAGAGAGATGGGAATACCAGACTACCTGACCTACCTCTTGAGAAATCTGTATGCAGGTCAGGAAGCAGCAGTTAGAACTGGACATGGAATAACAGACTGGTTGCAAATAGGAAAAGGAGTACGTCAAAGCTGTATATTGTCACCCTGCTTATTTAACTTATATGTAGAGTACATCATGAGAAACACTGGACTGGAAGAAACACAAGCTGGAATCAAGATTGCCAGGAGAAATATCAATAATCTCAGATATGCAGATGACACCATCCTTATGGCAGAAAGTGAAGAGAAGCTAAAAAGCCTCTTGATGAAAGTGAAAGAGGAGACTGAAAAAGTTGGCTTAAAGCTCAACATTCAGAAAATGAAGATCATGGCATCCAGTCCCATCACTTCATGGGAAATAGATGGGGAAAGAGTGGAAACAGTATCAGATTTAATTTTGGGGGGCTCCAAAATCACCGCAGATGGTGACTGTAGCCATGGCATTAAAAGATGCTTACTCCTTGGAAGAAAAGTTATGATCAACCTAGATAGCATATTCAAAAGCAGAGACATTACTTTGCCAACTGAGGTCCGTCTAGTCAAGGCTATGGTTTTTCCAGTAGTCACATATGGATATGAGAGTTGGACTGTGAAGAAGGCTGAGCACCAAGAATTGATGCTTTTGAACTGTGGTGCCTGAGAAGACTCTTGAGAGTCCCTTGGACTGCAAGGAGATCCAACCAGTCCATTCTGAAGGAGATCAGCCCTGGGATTTCTTTGGAAGGAATGATGCTAAAGCTGAAACTCCAGTACTTTGGCCACCTCATGAGAAGAGTTGACTCATTGGAAAAGACTCTGATGCTGGGAGGTATTGGGGGCAGGAGGAGAAGGGGATGACAGAGGATGAGATGGCTGAATGGCATCACTGACTCGATGGATGTGAATCTGAATGAACTCTGGGAGTTGGTGATAGACAGGGAGGTATGGCGTGCTGCAATTTATGGGGTTGCAAAGAGTCAGACACGACTGAGCGACTGTATTGAACTAAAAAATTATAATCCAAAACTGCTAACTATTGGAGTGGATATGCCTGAAATTTGTCTCAAAGTTACTTTTTAAGATCAATAAATCTGAAATTATTTACACATCTGATGGGTCTATATAGACCATATTATTTGCATTTGAGAGACTAGTCTTTCTATAGGTGCTGAGATAACTGATAAACTCATAGAAAATTTTCCAAATTAAAATATTTTCAATTCTATTTTTTCTATGTTTAATTGTATAAATTAGAACTCAGACATTCACAGTTTTTTTCTCCATTAAGACTATATTTCTTCCACAAATATTTTGATCTAATAACACTGATCAAAAAATTCATATTTGTCAATGTTTCAAAATTAGAGGGTGCAAAATTAAGCTTCATCAATTCATTATGCACATTCATTTCATTATATAAATAAATATAAATTTAACCAAGTAACAATAACAAAGCCAATTAATTTTTCTTACAAAGTCAAGAAGTTCACCCCACTCCAGTACTCTTGCCTGGAGAATCCCATGGATGGAGGAGCCTGGTAGGCTGCAGTCCATGGAGTCGCTACGAGTCGGACACGACTGAGCAAATTCACTTTCACTTTTCACTTTCATGCATTGGAGAGGGAAATGGCAACCCACACCAGTGTTCTTGCCTGGAGAATCCCAGGGACAGGGGAGCCTGGTGGGCTGCCGTCTATGGGGTCGCACAGAGTCGGACACGACTAAAGTGACTTAGCAGCAGCAGCAAGAAGTTTCAAAACACAAAGTAAATTTCACAATTATATTTTGTGTCATTGGCACTCTCATTCTTTAATTTTTTAAACTCCTGCTTTGATTTTATTTTTACTGTCAATGTCTTCTCATTTGCATGTTTTGTTTCCAATAATTATAATTCAATAAAACTTTCACAATCTGAAGCTTCATGATTCCATTCATTAAATATTTTATTAAGTGTATTTAACAGATTTTAATTTTTAAAATGTCTACCAGATATTAAAAGACTCAGTTAGAGTAAATATATTTCAATATGATAAATTTAGTGTAGATCACACTGATGGCTTTCAAAGTAGTTGCTATAACGTTCAAATTATTATAATATCTACTTGGTGATAGATAACAATGAGAAGTGTGTCTACTGCTGAATTATTTTTAAGTTAATTTTTAAATGTGATAAGATAAATATAACCTAAAATTTGCCATCTTAAACATTTTTAATGTACAGCTCAGTAGTGTCACTGAATTCACATGGTCATTAAACTAATCTGGAAAACTCTTTCATCTTCAGAACTGAAAATGCATACCATTAAATAACTCCTCAGTTTCCAATCCCCACAGCCTGTAGCAACCACTATTCTACTCTCTCTGTCTATTCTGGGCACTTCATATAAGCTGAATTGTACAGTGTTTGTCTTTTTATGACTGGCTTACTCACTTATTTAATCTTTTCATGTCTTTCTTGGCCTTCTGCATATCTTCTTGGGTAGAGTGTCCAACTTTTGGCATACTTACTGCAGTGTTAAAGTGCTGCACTCAATATGCCAGCAAATTTGGAAAACTCACCAGTAGCCACAGGACTGGAAAAGGTCAGTTTTCATTCCAATCCCAAAGAAAGGCAATGCCAAAGAATGCCCAAACTACCACACAATTGCATTCATCTCACAAGCTAATAAAGTAATGCTCAGAATTCTCCAAGCCAGGCGTCAGCAATACGTGAACCATGAACTCACAGATGTTCAAGCTGGTTTTAGAAAACGCAGAAGAACCAGCAATCAAATTGCCAACATCTGCTGGATCATGGAAAAAGCAAGAGAGTTCCAGAAAAACATCTACTTCTGCTTTATTGACTATGCCAAAGTTTTGACTGTGTGGATCACAATAAACTGTGGAAAATCCTGAGAGAGATGGGAATACCAGACTACCTGACCTACCTCTTGAGAAATCTGTATGCAGGTCAGGAAGCAGCAGTTAGAACTGGACATGGAATAACAGACTGGTTGCAAATAGGAAAAGGAGTACGTCAAAGCTGTATATTGTCACCCTGCTTATTTAACTTATATGTAGAGTACATCATGAGAAACACTGGACTGGAAGAAACACAAGCTGGAATCAAGATTGCCAGGAGAAATATCAATAATCTCAGATATGCAGATGACACCATCCTTATGGCAGAAAGTGAAGAGAAGCTAAAAAGCCTCTTGATGAAAGTGAAAGAGGAGACTGAAAAAGTTGGCTTAAAGCTCAACATTCAGAAAATGAAGATCATGGCATCCAGTCCCATCACTTCATGGGAAATAGATGGGGAAAGAGTGGAAACAGTATCAGATTTAATTTTGGGGGCTCCAAAATCACCGCAGATGGTGACTGTAGCCATGGCATTAAAAGATGCTTACTCCTTGGAAGAAAAGTTATGATCAACCTAGATAGCATATTCAAAAGCAGAGACATTACTTTGCCAACTGAGGTCCGTCTAGTCAAGGCTATGGTTTTTCCCAGTAGTCACATATGGATATGAGAGTTGGACTGTGAAGAAGGCTGAGCACCAAGAATTGATGCTTTTGAACTGTGGTGCCTGAGAAGACTCTTGAGAGTCCCTTGGACTGCAAGGAGATCCAACCAGTCCATTCTGAAGGAGATCAGCCCTGGGATTTCTTTGGAAGGAATGATGCTAAAGCTGAAACTCCAGTACTTTGGCCACCTCATGAGAAGAGTTGACTCATTGGAAAAGACTCTGATGCTGGGAGGTATTGGGGCAGAGGAGAAGGGGATGACAGAGGATGAGATGGCTGAATGGCATCACTGACTCGATGGATGTGAATCTGAATGAACTCTGGGAGTTGGTGATAGACAGGGAGGTATGGCGTGCTGCAATTTATGGGGTTGCAAAGAGTCAGACACGACTGAGCGACTGTATTGAACTAAAAAATTATAATCCAAAACTGCTAACTATTGGAGTGGATATGCCTGAAATTTGTCTCAAAGTTACTTTTTAAGATCAATAAATCTGAAATTATTTACACATCTGATGGGTCTATATAGACCATATTATTTGCATTTGAGAGACTAGTCTTTCTATAGGTGCTGAGATAACTGATAAACTCATAGAAAATTTTCCAAATTAAAATATTTTCAATTCTATTTTTTCTATGTTTAATTGTATAAATTAGAACTCAGACATTCACAGTTTTTTCTCCATTAAGACTATATTCTTCCACAAATATTTTGATCTAATAACACTGATCAAAAAATTCATATTTGTCAATGTTTCAAAATTAGAGGGTGCAAAATTAAGCTTCATCAATTCATTATGCACATTCATTTCATTATATAAATAAATATAAATTTAACCAAGTAACAATAACAAAGCCAATTAATTTTCTTACAAAGTCAAGAAGTTCACCCCACTCCAGTACTCTTGCCTGGAGAATCCCATGGATGGAGGAGCCTGGTAGGCTGCAGTCCATGGAGTCGCTACGAGTCGGACACGACTGAGCAAATTCACTTTCACTTTTCACTTTCATGCATTGGAGAGGGAAATGGCAACCCACACCAGTGTTCTTGCCTGGAGAATCCCAGGGACAGGGGAGCCTGGTGGGCTGCCGTCTATGGGGTCGCACAGAGTCGGACACGACTAAAGTGACTTAGCAGCAGCAGCAAGAAGTTTCAAAACACAAAGTAAATTTCACAATTATATTTTGTGTCATTGGCACTCTCATTCTTTAATTTTTTAAACTCCTGCTTTGATTTTATTTTTACTGTCAATGTCTTCTCATTTGCATGTTTTGTTTCCAATAATTATAATTCAATAAAACTTTCACAATCTGAAGCTTCATGATTCCATTCATTAAATATTTTATTAAGTGTATTTAACAGATTTTAATTTTTAAAATGTCTACCAGATATTAAAAGACTCAGTTAGAGTAAATATATTTCAATATGATAAATTTAGTGTAGATCACACTGATGGCTTTCAAAGTAGTTGCTATAACGTTCAAATTATTATAATATCTACTTGGTGATAGATAACAATGAGAAGTGTGTCTACTGCTGAATTATTTTTAAGTTAATTTTAAATGTGATAAGATAAATATAACCTAAAATTTGCCATCTTAAACATTTTTAATGTACAGCTCAGTAGTGTCACTGAATTCACATGGTCATTAAACTAATCTGGAAAACTCTTTCATCTTCAGAACTGAAAATGCATACCATTAAATAACTCCTCAGTTTCCAATCCCCACAGCCTGTAGCAACCACTATTCTACTCTCTCTGTCTATTCTGGGCACTTCATATAAGCTGAATTGTACAGTGTTTGTCTTTTATGACTGGCTTACTCACTTATTTAATCTTTTCATGTCTTTCTTGGCCTTCTGCATATCTTCTTGGGTAGAGTGTCCAACTTTTGGCATACTTACTGCAGTGTTAAAGTGCTGCACTCAATATGCCAGCAAATTTGGAAAACTCACCAGTAGCCACAGGACTGGAAAAGGTCAGTTTTCATTCCAATCCCAAAGAAAGGCAATGCCAAAAGAATGCCCAAACTACCACACAATTGCATTCATCTCACAAGCTAATAAAGTAATGCTCAGAATTCTCCAAGCCAGGCGTCAGCAATACGTGAACCATGAACTCACAGATGTTCAAGCTGGTTTTAGAAAACGCAGAAGAACAGCAATCAAATTGCCAACATCTGCTGGATCATGGAAAAAGCAAGAGAGTTCCAGAAAAACATCTACTTCTGCTTTATTGACTATGCCAAAGTTTTGACTGTGTGGATCACAATAAACTGTGGAAAATCCTGAGAGAGATGGGAATACCAGACTACCTGACCTACCTCTTGAGAAATCTGTATGCAGGTCAGGAAGCAGCAGTTAGAACTGGACATGGAATAACAGACTGGTTGCAAATAGGAAAAGGAGTACGTCAAAGCTGTATATTGTCACCCTGCTTATTTAACTTATATGTAGAGTAATCATGAGAAACACTGGACTGGAAGAAACACAAGCTGGAATCAAGATTGCCAGGAGAAATATCAATAATCTCAGATATGCAGATGACACCATCCTTATGGCAGAAAGTGAAGAGAAGCTAAAAAGGCCTCTTGATGAAAGTGAAAGAGGAGACTGAAAAAGTTGGCTTAAAGCTCAACATTCAGAAAATGAAGATCATGGCATCCAGTCCCATTCACTTCATGGGAAATAGATGGGGAAAGAGTGGAAACAGTATCAGATTTAATTTTGGGGGGCTCCAAAATCACCGCAGATGGTGACTGTAGCCATGGCATTAAAAGATGCTTACTCCTTGGAAGAAAAGTTATGATCAACCTAGATAGCATATTCAAAAGCAGAGACATTACTTTGCCAACTGAGGTCCGTCTAGTCAAGGCTATGGTTTTTCCAGTAGTCACATATGGATATGAGAGTTGGACTGTGAAGAAGGCTGAGCACCAAGAATTGATGCTTTTGAACTGTGGTGCCTGAGAAGACTCTTGAGAGTCCCTTGGACTGCAAGGAGATCCAACCAGTCCATTCTGAAGGAGATCAGCCCTGGGATTTCTTTGGAAGGAATGATGCTAAAGCTGAAACTCCAGTACTTTGGCCACCTCATGAGAAGAGTTGACTCATTGGAAAAGACTCTGATGCTGGGAGGTATTGGGGGCAGGAGAGAGAAGGGATGACAGAGGATGAGATGGCTGAATGGCATCACTGACTCGATGGATGTGAATCTGAATGAACTCTGGGAGTGGTGATAGACAGGGAGGTATGGCGTGCTGCAATTTATGGGGTTGCAAAGAGTCAGACACGACTGAGCGACTGTATTGAACTAAAAAATTATAATCCAAAACTGCTAACTATTGGAGTGGATATGCCTGAAATTTGTCTCAAAGTTACTTTTTAAGATCAATAAATCTGAAATTATTTACACATCTGATGGGTCTATATAGACCATATTATTTGCATTTGAGAGACTAGTCTTTCTATAGGTGCTGAGATAACTGATAAACTCATAGAAAATTTTCCAAATTAAAATATTTTCAATTCTATTTTTTCTATGTTTAATTGTATAAATTAGAACTCAGACATTCACAGTTTTTTTCTCCATTAAGACTATATTTCTTCCACAAATATTTTGATCTAATAACACTGATCAAAAATTCATATTTGTCAATGTTTCAAAATTAGAGGGTGCAAAATTAAGCTTCATCAATTCATTATGCACATTCATTTCATTATATAAATAAATATAAATTTAACCAAGTAACAATAACAAAGCCAATTAATTTTTCTTACAAAGTCAAGAAGTTCACCCCACTCCAGTACTCTTGCCTGGAGAATCCCATGGATGGAGGAGCCTGGTAGGCTGCAGTCCATGGAGTCGCTACGAGTCGGACACGACTGAGCAAATTCACTTTCACTTTTCACTTTCATGCATTGGAGAGGGAAATGGCAACCCACACCAGTGTTCTTGCCTGGAGAATCCCAGGGACAGGGGAGCCTGGTGGGCTGCCGTCTATGGGGTCGCACAGAGTCGGACACGACTAAAGTGACTTAGCAGCAGCAGCAAGAAGTTTCAAAACACAAAGTAAATTTCACAATTATATTTTGTGTCATTGGCACTCTCATTCTTTAATTTTTTAAACTCCTGCTTTGATTTTATTTTTACTGTCAATGTCTTCTCATTTGCATGTTTTGTTTCCAATAATTATAATTCAATAAAACTTTCACAATCTGAAGCTTCATGATTCCATTCATTAAATATTTTTATTAAGTGTATTTAACAGATTTTAATTTTTAAAATGTCTACCAGATATTAAAAGACTCAGTTAGAGTAAATATATTTCAATATGATAAATTTAGTGTAGATCACACTGATGGCTTTCAAAGTAGTTGCTATAACGTTCAAATTATTATAATATCTACTTGGTGATAGATAACAATGAGAAGTGTGTCTACTGCTGAATTATTTTTAAGTTAATTTTTAAATGTGATAAGATAAATATAACTAAAATTTGCCATCTTAAACATTTTTAATGTACAGCTCAGTAGTGTCACTGAATTCACATGGTCATTAAACTAATCTGGAAAACTCTTTCATCTTCAGAACTGAAAATGCATACCATTAAATAACTCCTCAGTTTCCAATCCCCACAGCCTGTAGCAACCACTATTCTACTCTCTCTGTCTATTCTGGGCACTTCATATAAGCTGAATTGTACAGTGTTTGTCTTTTTATGACTGGCTTACTCACTTATTTAATCTTTTCATGTCTTTCTTGGCCTTCTGCATATCTTCTTGGGTAGAGTGTCCAACTTTTGGCATACTTACTGCAGTGTTAAAGTGCTGCACTCAATATGCCAGCAAATTTGGAAAACTCACCAGTAGCCACAGGACTGGAAAAGGTCAGTTTTCATTCCAATCCCAAAGAAAGGCAATGCCAAAGAATGCCCAAACTACCACACAATTGCATTCATCTCACAAGCTAATAAAGTAATGCTCAGAATTCTCCAAGCCAGGCGTCAGCAATACGTGAACCATGAACTCACAGATGTTCAAGCTGGTTTTAGAAAACGCAGAAGAACCAGCAATCAAATTGCCAACATCTGCTGGATCATGGAAAAAGCAAGAGAAGTTCCAGAAAAACATCTACTTCTGCTTTATTGACTATGCCAAGTTTTGACTGTGTGGATCACAATAAACTGTGGAAAATCTGAGAGAGATGGGAATACCAGACTACCTGACCTACCTCTTGAGAAATCTGTATGCAGGTCAGGAAGCAGCAGTTAGAACTGGACATGGATAACAGACTGGTTTGCAAATAGGAAAAGGAGTACGTCAAAGCTGTATATTGTCACCCTGCTTATTTAACTTATATGTAGAGTAACATCATGAGAAACACTGGACTGGAAGAAACAAAGCTGAACAAGATTG
>NW_017210848.1:0-2190 GCF_001704415.2 Capra hircus
GTGCTCTCGACTTGAGACGTTGTCCTCAGGGACCCGCTCTGGAGGCTCTGGAAAGCCAGTTCCATGGAGTTGCTCGGGGGACCTCTCGGGATTCCTGTCCCGTCGATGCCGGGGCCTAAGACATTGTGTGGAGTCGGTTCCGGAACCTGAGGCTTCCCTCTCCAGTGCTGAAAAGGATCTTGGGGAACTTCTGGACTCTCCCAGTGGAGTCAGTCCTCGTCTCGAGTGGGGCATACAAGTGCGCTTTACTCTCGAGCTGTAGCAGCATTGTAACGCTTCCCTTCGCGTGGATCAAGGGATCTGTGGCTTTCCCTCGAGGCTTTCCACGAGGCTTTCCCACGAGGCTTTCCACAGGCTGTCCCACGTGGCAACGTGGTGTGAGTCGATCCTCTGCTTGAAAGTCGAAACAGTGCAGGGAAAACAGGTTTCCTGGAATGGACTGAGATATCTGGAGGACTCTGGGAATGGTGGCACAACCCTGGAGTTCCTCACGCCTTTACTGTGGAGAGTGCCTCCTCTTGAGATGCGACAGGAACGCCGGGAATTCTTTCCCGACCACGCAGGGAAATGATCCCTCCTCTCGAGCTAGGAGGCGGAAACGGGGCTCCTCTGGATGTGGGCGGGACTCTCATGCTTCGTCTCGAGTGGAGACGGGTATGTCGGGGAACTTCTTGAGTTGCGGCAAGGGTGTGAAGGACCGTTGGAAGTTCCAGAGGTTAGGTGTGACTAGCCTCGAGACGCCTCAGCGGAAATGGGCCTCATCTCGCCTGGAGGGGAGAACCTCCTGGATTTTCTCGAGTTGCGGCAGGTGCTCTTGACTTACGACGGGGACCTCAGGGACCTGCTCTGGTGGCCTCAGGAAAGGCCAATCCCATGCGAGTTGCTCAGGGGCCTCTCGGGATCCTCTCCCGTCGATGCTGGGTTTAAGACCATGTGTGGAGTCGGTGTCGAAACCTGTGGATTCCTCTCCAGTGCTGACATGGATCTTGGGGTACTTCTGGAGTCTCCCAGGGGACTCAGTCCTCGTCTCGAGTGGGGGCATCCAAGTGCGCTTTCCTCCCGAGCTGTAGCAGCAGTGTCACGCTTTCCTTCGCATGGATCAAGGGATCTGTGGCTTTCCTTCGAGGCTTTTTCCCACGAGGATTTCCCACGAGACTTTGCCAAAGGACTGTCCCACGTGCCACCGTGTTGTGAGTCGATCCTCGGCTTGAAAGTCGAAACAGTGCAGGGAAAACAGGTTTCCCTGGAATGGACTGAGACATCTGGGGGATTCTGGGAATGTGCCTCGATCCTGGAGTTCCTCTCGCCTTTCCTGTGGAGAGCGCCTCCTCTTGAGATGCGACGGGAACGCGGGGAATTCTTTCCGACCCCGCAGGGAAAGGATCCCTCCTCTCGAGCTAGGAGGCGGAAACGGGGCTCCTCTGGATGTGGGCGGGACTCTCGTGCTTCCTCTCGAGTGGAGACGGGTATGTCGGGGAACTTTTTGAGTTGCAGCAAGGGTGTGAAGGACCTTTCGAAGTTCCAGAGCTTAGGTGTGATTAGCCTCGAGACGCCTCAGCGGAAATGGGCCTCATCTCGCCTGGAGGGGAGAACCTCCTGGATTTCTCGAGTTGCGGCAGGTGCTCTCGACTTACGACGGGGACCTCAGGGACCCTCTCTGGTGGCCTCAGGAAAGGCCAGTCCCATGTGAGGTGCTCGGGGGCCTCTCGGGATTCCTCTCCGTCGATGCCGGGGCCTAAGACGCTTGCTTGGAGTCGGTGCCGGAACGTGAGGATTCCTCTCCAGTGCTGACATGGATCTTGGGCTACTTCTGTAGTCT
The DNA here is from genome assembly GCF_001704415.2 of Capra hircus. Classification (NCBI taxonomy): domain Eukaryota; kingdom Metazoa; phylum Chordata; class Mammalia; order Artiodactyla; family Bovidae; genus Capra; species Capra hircus. The sequence continues at coordinate 1,820 of NW_017210848.1, forward strand.
CCCAGGGGAGTCAGTCCTCGTCTCGAGTGGGGCATGCACGTGCGCTTTCCTCCCGAGCTGTAGCAGCAGTGTCAAGCTTCCCTTCGAGTCGAACGAGGGATCTGCGGCTTTCCCTCGAGGCTTTCCCGAGTCTTCCCACGAGGCTTTCCCACAGGGCTGTCCCACGTGCCACAGTGGTGTGAGTAGATCCTGGCTTGAAAGTAGAGGCAGTGCAGGGAAAACAGTTTCCCGGATGGACTGAGACATCTGGGGCACTCTGGGAATGGTGGCACGACCCTGGAGTTCCTCTCGCCTTTCCTGTGGAGAGCGCCTCCTCTTGAGAAGCGACGGAAACGCTGGGAATTCTTTCCGACCACGCAGGGAAAGGATCC
>NW_017210849.1:0-2190 GCF_001704415.2 Capra hircus
AAACCACGATCACGTAGATCCTGCGCGTACTGAAGTCGCGCACTGGAGGCCCACTTAGCTCCGTGGCAGCAGGTTTCCTCTTGACTGGGCTCGGCTGCCTCCTCTCTCCCCGAGGAGGCTCGCTACACTGCTGGCTGTGCTCTCGCCTATCAGGCGGGCGCGCAGGGCCTTCCTCCAGCAGGTTTTGCCTCAGGGGCTGCTTCCCCTGAGTTGAGGCTGTGGCGGGAACCCAGACACGCAGGATAAGGCCCCAACCACCTGCACATGTCTCTGCTGGGAGGAGAGTGCTAGGGAACCTACGTCTGCTCACACACTTTCTAGGCACCACGGAGTCAGCCTCTGGGAGTGTGGGGATGCAAAACCCAGCCAGGGGCCCTTGAACCTGGTGCTCTCCGTGGCGGAGCTTTGTCTGGGCGGCCAAGGAACCGCTGAAGGAGCCCTGCTGTTGCCCTTCGCTTCCCTCTGACAGAGCTTTCTCACTGCTGGAGCCCTTGGCAGTGTGCAACCCACCAGCCCTAAGCCCTCCTCAAGGACGCTGGGACCTAAGTGCAAAGGCAAGGCCAGGGGTAGAGCTGAAGCCAGGAAGGCGCAGTGGCGTTTCCGAGCCTCACACAGCCTGCTCCTTCCTGGGGAGGGAGCCTTAAAGCAAGGCAAGTCTGCGCAAGGCTCGCCTATGGCAGAGCATCTTGGTGCCAGGAACTCTGCCAGATCGGGCCTCTGAACAGAGCTAGAGATCTGCCCGTACTGGAGTCGCACTTAGCTTCGTGTAAGCAGGGATTTCAGCTTGACGGGGACTTGCTGCCTCCTCTTCCCCCGAGGAGGCTCGCTTCCCTGCTGGCTGTGCACTCGCCTATCAGGCGGGGGCGCAGGGCTCCTCCAGCAGGTCTTGGCCTCAGGGGCTGCTTCCCCTGAGTTGGGGCTGTGGGCAGGAACCCAGACACGCAGGATCAGGCCCAAACACCTGCACATGTCTCTGCTGGGGAGGAGAGTGCTAGGGAACCTACGTCTGTCATACACTTTCTGGGCACCCAAGGAATCAGCCTCCGTGTGTGCGGGGCTGAAAACCCCAGCCAGGGGCCTGGGAGCCTGGTGCTCTCCGTGTGGCGCTGAATCTGGGGCGGCCAAGCAACCGCTGGAGGAGCCCTGCAGTTGCCTTCCCTTCCCTCTGACAGAATTCTCACTGCTGGAGCCCTTGGCAGTGTGCAACCCACCAGCCCCTAAGCTCTCCTTAAGGAGGACTGGGACCTAAGTGCAAAGGCAAGGCAGGATTGGAGCTGAGGCAAGAAAGGCGCCAGTGGCGACTCCCAGGCTCCTGCTGCCTGCTCCTTCCTGGAGAGGCAGCCTAAAAGCAAGGCAAGTCTGGGCAAGGCTAGCCCCCGGCAGAGCAGCCTCGCGCCAGGAACTCTGCCAGATCGGGGCTCTGAGCAGAGCTAGAGCTCTGCCGTACTGGAGGCGCACTTAGCTCCGTGCAAGCAGGGCTTTCAACTTGACGGGCTGGGCTGCCTCCTCTTCCCCGAGGAGGCTCGCTTCCCTGCTGGCTGTGCACTCGCCTATCAGGCGGGGCGCAGGGCTCCTCCAGCAGGTCTTGCCTCAGGGCTGCTTCCCCTGAGTTGGGGCTGTGGGCAGGAACCCAGACACGCAGGATCAGGCCAAACACCTGCACATGTCTCTGCTGGGGAGGAGAGTGCTAGGGAACCTACGTCTGTCATACACTTTCTGGGCACCCAAGGAATCAGCCTCCGTGTGTGCGGGGCTGAAAACCCCAGCCAGGGGCCCTGGAGCCTGGTGCCTCGGTGCGCGCTGATTCTAGGCGGCCTAGAAACCGCTGGAGGAGCCCTGCAGTTGCCTTTCCCTTCCCTCTGACAGAGCTCTCACTGCTGAAGCCTTGGCAGTGTGCCAACCCACCACCCCCTAAGCCCTCCCAACGACGCCTGGCACCTATGTGCAAAGGCAAGGCAGGATTGGAGCTGAGGCAAGGAAGGCACCAGTGGCGTCTCCCAGGCTCGCTCAGACAGCTCCTTCCTGGGGAGGAGCCTAAAAGCAAGGCAGTCTGGGCAAGGCGAGGCCCCGGCGAGCAGCCTCGCGCCAGAAACTCTGCAGATCGGGCTCTGAGCAGAGCTAGAGCTCTGCGTACTGGAGCCCACTTAGCTCCGTGCAAGCAGGGCTTTCCTCTTGACTGGGCTCGGCTGC
>NW_017210850.1:0-2189 GCF_001704415.2 Capra hircus
GGGGTAAACGTCGTGGGAAAACCTCGTGGCAAAGCCTCGTGGGAAAGCCTCCACGAAAGCCACAGATTCCTGGATCCACGCGAAGGGAAGCGTGACACTGCTGCTACAGCTCGGAGGAAATTGCACGTACATGCATCCACTAGGGACGAGGACTGACTAACCGGTGAGACTCCAGAAGTACCCAAGGTCCATGTAAGCACTGGAGAGGTTTTCTCAGGTTTCGGCACCGACTCCACACAAGGTATAAGGCGCCGGCATCGACGCGAGGAATCCCGAGAGGCCCCCGAGCAACTCGCATGGTGACTGGCCTTTCCTGAGGCCACCAGAGCGGGTCCCTGAGGACCAGTCTTAAGTCCACAGCACCTGCCGCAACTCGAGAAAATTCAGGAGGTTCTTCCCTTCAGGCGACATGAGGCCCATTTGTGCTGAGGCGTCTCGAGACTAATCACACCTAACCTCTGGAACTTTCCATAGGGTCTTTCACACCCTTGCTGCAACTCAAGAAGTTCCTCGACATACCCGTTTTCCCTCGAGAGGAAGCACGAGAGTCCCGCCCACATCCAGAGGAGCCCGTTTCCGCCTCATGGTTCCAGAGGAGGGATCCTTTCCTAGGTGGTCGGGTAAGTATTCCTGGCGTTCCCGTCGCATCTCAAGAGGAGGCGCTCTCCACAGGAAAGGCGAGAGGAACTCCAGGGGTCGTGCCACCATTCCCGATCCCCCAGATGCTCAGTCCATGCCAGGGAAACCAGTTTTCCCTGCACTGCTTCGACTTTCAAGCCGAGGATCGACTCATACAACGGTGGCACGTGGGACAGCCCTGTGGGAAAGCCTGTGGAAACCTCATGGGAAAGCCTCGAGGAAAGCCCCCTTATCCTTGATCCACAGGAAGGGAAGCGTGACACTCCTGCTACAGCTCGGGAGTGCACGTGCATGCCCCCACTCGAGCGAGGACTGACTCCCCTGGGAGACTCCAGAAGTACCCCAAGATCCATGTCAGCACTGGAGAGGAAACCTCAGGTTCGGCACCGATTCCACACAAGATCTTTAGGCCCCGGCATCGAGGGAGAGGAATCCCGAGAGGCCCGAGCAACTCCCATGGGACTGGCCTTTCATGAGGCCACCAGCGCGGGTCCCTCAGGTCCCCTTCGTAAGTCGAGAGCACCTGCCGCAACTTGAGAAAATTCAGGAGGTTCTCGCCTCCAGGCGAGATGAGCCCCATTTCCGATGAGGCGTCTCGAGGCTAATCACACCTAAGCTCTGGAACTTTCAAAGGGTCCTTCACACCCTTCCTGCAACTCAAGAAGTTCCCCAACATACCCGTCTCCACTCGAGAGAAGCACGAGAGTCCCGCCCATATACAGAGGAGCCCGGTTTCCGCCTCCTAGCTCGAGAGGTGGGATCCTTTCGCTGCGTGGTCGGGAAAGAATTCCCGGCGTTCCCGTCGCATTTCAAGAGGAGGCGCTCTCCACAGGAAAGGCGAGAGTAACTCCAGGTCATGCTACCATTCCCAGAGTCCCCCAGATGTCTCAGTCCATTCCAGGGAAACCTGTTTTCCCTGTACTGCCTCGACTTTCAAGCCGAGGATCGACTCACACCACGGTGGCACGTGGGGACAGCCCTGGGAAAGCCTCGTGGGAAAGCCTTGAGGAAAGCGGCAGATCCCTTGATCCACGCGAAGGAAGCGTGACACTGCTGCTACAGCTTGGGAGGAATGCGCACGTGCATGCCCCCACTCGAGACGAGGACTGACTCCCCTGGGGAGACTCCAGAAGTAGCCAAGATCAATGTCAGCACTTGGAGAGGAATCCTCACGTTCCAGCACCGACTCCAAGCAAGGTCTTAGGCGCTGGCATCTACGGGAGAGGAATCCCGAGAGCACTTGAGCAACTCGCATGGGGTCGGCCTTTCCTGAGGCCGCCAGAGAGGTCCCTGAGGTCCCCGTCGTAACTTGAGAGCACCTGCCACAACTCGAGAAAATCCAGGAAGTTCTCCCCTCCAGGCGAGATGAGGCCCGTTTCCGTTGAAGCGTCTCGAGGCTAATCACATCTAACCTCTGGAACTTTCGAAAGGGTCCTTCACACCCTTGCTGCAACTCAAGAAGTTCCCCGACATACCCGTTGCACTCGAGAGGAAGCACGAGAGTCCCGCCCACATCCAGAGGAGCCCTTTCCCCTCCTAGCTTGAGTGGA
>NW_017210851.1:0-2189 GCF_001704415.2 Capra hircus
CCTGGCACCTATGTGCAAAGGCAAGGCAGGATTGGAGCTGAGGCAAGGAAGGCACCAGTGGCGTCTCCCAGGCTCGCTCAGACAGCTCCTTCCTGGGGAGGGAGCCTAAAAGCAAGGCAAGTCTGGGCAAGGCGAGCCCCCGCCGAGCAGCCTCGCGCCAGAAACTCTGCCAGATCGGGCTCTGAGCAGAGCTAGAGCTCTGCCGTACTGGAGGCCCACTTAGCTCCGTGCAAGCAGGGCTTTCCTCTTGACTGGGCTCGGCTGCCTCCTCTTCTCCCGAGGAGGCTCGCTACACTGCTGGCTGTGCTCTCGCCTATCAGGCGGGCGCGCAGGGCTCCTCCAGCAGGTCTTGCCTCAGGGGCTGCTTTCCCTGAGTTGAGGCTGTGGGCGGGAACCCAGACACGCAGGATAAGGCCAACCACCTGCACATGTCTCTGCTGGAGGAGAGTGCTAGGGAACCTACGTCTCTCACACACTTTCTAGGCACCCACGGAGTCAGCCTCTGGGAGTGTGTGGGATGCAAAACCAGCCAGGGGCCTTGAACCTGGTGCTCTCCGTGCGGAGCTTTGTCTGGGCGGCCAAGGAACCGCTGAAGGAGCCCTGCTGTTGCCCTTCGCTTCCCTCTGACAGAGCTTTCACTGCTGGAGCCCTTGGCAGTGTGCAACCCACCAGCCCTAAGCCCTCCTCAAGGACGCTTGGGACTAAGTGCAAAGGCAAGGCAGGGGTAGAGCTGAAGCCAGGAAGGCGCCAGTGGCGTTTCCGAGCCTCACACAGCTGCTCCTTCCTGGGGAGGGAGCCTTAAAGCAAGGCAAGTCTGCGCAAGGCTCGCCTATGGCAGAGCATCTTGGTGCCAGGAACTCTGCAGATCGGGCCTCTGAACAGAGCTAGAGATCTGCCGTACTGGAGTCGCACTTAGCTTCGTGTAAGCAGGGATTTCAGCTTGACGGGGACTTGCTGCCTCCTCTTCCCCCGAGGAGGCTCGCTTCCCTGCTGGCTGTGCACTCGCCTATCAGGCGGGGGCGCAGGCTCCTCCCAGCAGGTCTTGCCTCAGGGGCTGCTTCCCTGAGTTGGGGCTGTGGGCAGGAACCCAGACACGCAGGATCAGGCCCCAAACACCTGCACATGTTCTGCTGGGGAGGAGAGTGCTAGGGAACCTACGTCTGTCATACACTTTCTGGCACCCAAGGAATCAGCCTCCGTGTGTGCGGGGCTGAAAACCCCAGCCAGGGACCTGGGAGCCTGGTGCTCTCCGTGTGGCGCTGAATCTGGGCGGCCAAGCAACCGCTGAGGAGCCCTGCAGTTGCCTTCCCTTCCCTCTGACAGAATTCTCACTGCTGGAGCCCTTGGCAGTGTGCAACCCACCAGCCCCTAAGCTCTCCTTAAGGAGGACTGGGACCTAAGTGCAAAGGCAAGGCAGGATTGGAGCTGAGGCAAGAAAGGCGCCAGTGGCGACTCCCAGGCTCCTGCTGCCTGCTCGCTTCCTGGAGAGGCAGCCTAAAAGCAAGGCAAGTCTGGGCAAGGCTAGCCCCGGCAGAGCAGCCTCGCGCAGGAACTCTGCCAGATCGGGCTCTGAGCAGAGCTAGAGCTCTGCCGTACTGGAGGCGCACTTAGCTCCGTGCAAGCAGGGCTTTCAACTTGACGGGGGGCTGCTCCTCTTCCCCGGAGGAGGCTCGCTTCCCTGCTGGCTGTGCACTCGCCTATCAGGCGGGGGCGCAGGCTCCTCCAGCAGGTCTTGCCTCAGGGGCTGCTTCCCCTGAGTTGGGGCTGTGGGCAGGAACCCAGACACGCAGGATCAGGCCCAACCACCTGCACATGTCTCTGCTGGGGGAGGAGAGTGCTAGGGAACCTACGTCTGTCATACACTTTCTGGGCACCCAAGGAATCAGCCTCCGTGTGTGCGGGGCTGAAAACCCCAGCCAGGGGCCCTGGGAGCCTGGTGCTCTCGGTGCGGCGCTGATTCTAGGCGGCCTAGAACCGCTGGAGGAGCCTGCAGTTGCCCTTCCCTTCCTCTGACAGAGCTCTCACTGCTGAAGCCCTTGGGCAGTGGCAACCCCACCACCCCTAAGCCTCCCCAACGCGCCTGGCACTATGTGCAAAGGCAAGGCAGGATTGGAGCTGAGGCAAGGAAGGCACCAGTGGCGTCTCCCAGGCTCGCTCAGACAGCTCTTCCTGGGGAGGGAGCCTAAAAG
>NW_017210852.1:0-2188 GCF_001704415.2 Capra hircus
ATCCTCCTGGACCAGGGGTCGAATGCATGTCTCGGCACTGGGGAGTCATAAGCACTTTGGGCTTCTGACCCCCATCTCAGAACTCACCTGATGAACATGTGTTGTTTTGTCAGTTATTGCTGGCTGGCCTGTAGAATCCGAGATTCGTGAAGCTTGAAGAAGTGCTTTTAGTCGTACTGAGATTTCCCTCTTGAGTTTATCTGTGATATATATTTAGTTCAGTTCAGTTCAGTCGCTCAGTCATGTCCGACTCCTTGAGAACCCATGAATCGCAGCACGCCAGGCCTCCCTGTCCATCACCAGCTCCCGGAGTTCACACAGACTCACATCCATCGAGTCCATGATGCCATCCAGCCATCTCATCCTCTGTCGTCCCCTTCTCCTCCTGCCCCCAATCCCTCCCAGCATCAGAGTCTTTTCCAATGAGTCAACTCTTCGCATGAGGTGGCCAAAGTACTGGAGCTTCAGCTTTAGCATCATTCCTTCCAAAGAAATCCCAGGGCTGATCTCCTTCAGAATGGACTGGTTGGATCTCCTTGCAGTCCAAGGGACTCTCAAGAGTCTTCTCCAACACCACAGTTCAAAAGCATCAATTCTTCGGCGCTCAGCCTTTCCACAGTCCAACTCTCACATCCATACATGACCACAGGAAAAACCATAGCCTTGACTAGATGGACCTTAGTCAGCAAAGTAATGTCTCTGCTTTTGAATATGCTATCTAGGTTGGTCATAACTTTCTTCCAAGGAGTAAGCGTCTTTTAATTTCATGGCTGCAGTCACCATCTGCAGTTGATTTGGGAGCCCCAAAAAATAAAGTCTGACACTGTTTCACTGTTTCCCCATCTATTTTCCATGAAGTGATGGGACCAGATGCCATGATCTTCTTTTCTGAATGTTGAGCTTTAAGCCAACTTTTCACTCTCCTCTTTCACTTTCATCAAGAGGCTTTTAGTTCCTCTTCACTTTCTGCCATAAGGGTGGTGTCATCTGCATATCTGAGGTATTGATATTTCCCTGGCATCTTGATTCCAGCTTTTGTCTTCCAGTCCAACACGTTTCTTCATGATGTACTCTGCATATAAGTTAAATAAGCAGAGGTGACAATATACAGCCCTTGACATACCTCCTTTTCCTATTTGAACCAGTCTGTTGTTCCATGTCCAGTTCTAACTGTTGCTTCCTGACCTGCATATAGGTTTCTCAAGAGGCAGGTCAGGTGGTCTGGTATTCCCATCTCTTTCAGAATTTTCCACAGTTTATTGTGATCCACACAGTCAAAGGCTTTGGCATAGTCAATAAAGCAGAAATAGATGTTTTTTCTGGAACTTCTCTTGCTTTTTCCATGATCCAGCGGATGTTGGCAATTTGATCTCTGGTTCCTCTGCCTTTTCTAAAACCAGCTTGAACATCAGGGAGTTCACGGTTCACGTATTGCTGAAGCCTGGCTTGGAGAATTTTGAGCATTACTTTACTAGCATGTGAGATGAGTGCAATTGTGTGGTAGTTTGAGCATTCTTTTGCATTGCCTTTCTTTGGGATTGGAATGAAAACTGACCTTTTCCAGTCCTGTGGCCACTGCTGAGTTTTCCAAATTTGCTGGCATATTGAGTGCAGCACTTTCACAGCATCATCTTTCAGGATTTGAAACAGCTCAACTGGAATTCCATCACCTCCACTAGCTTTGTTCGTAGTGATGCTTTCTAAGGCCCACTTGACTTCACATTCCAAAGATGTCTGGGCTCTAGATTAGTGATCACACCATTGTTATCTGGGTCATGAAGATCTTTTTTGTACAGTTCTTCTGTGTATTCTTGCCACCTCTTCTTAATATCTTCTGCTTCTGTTAGGTCCATACCATTTCTGTCCTTTATCGAGCCCATCTTGCATGAAATGTTCCCTTGGTATCTCTAATTTTTCTTGAAGAGATCTCTAGTCTTTCCCATTCTTTTTTCCTCTATTTCTTTGCATTGATCGCTGAAGAAGGCTTTCTTATCTCTTCTTGCTATCTTTGGAACTCTGCATTCAAATGCTTATATCTTTCCTTTTCTCCTTTGCTTTTCACCTCTCTCTTTTCACAGCTATTTGTAAGGCCTCCCCCAGACAGCCATTTTGCTTTTTTGCATTTCTTTTCCATGGGGATGGTCTTGATCCCTGTCTCCTGTACAATGTCACGAACCTCATTCCATAG
>NW_017210853.1:0-2186 GCF_001704415.2 Capra hircus
ATTCCTCTCCAGTGCTGACATGGATCTTGGGGGTACTTCTGGAGTCTCCCCAGTGGAGTCAGTCCTCGTCTCGAAGGGAGGCATGCACGTGCGCTTTCCTCCCAGCTTTTGCAGCAGTGTCACGCTTCCCTTTGCTTGGATCAAGGGATCTGTGGCTTTTCCTCGAGGATTTCCCGCAGGGCTTTCCCACAGGGCTGTCCCACGTGCCACCGCGTGTTGAGTCGATCCTCGGCTTGAAAGTCGAGGGAGTGCAGGGAAACAGGTTTCCCTGGAATGGACTGAGACATCTGGGGGACTCTGGGAATGGTGGCACGACCCTGGAGTCCCTCTCGCCTTTCCTGTGGAGAGCGCCTCCCCTTGAGATGCGACGGGAATGCGGGGAATTTTCGAGCACGAAGGGAAAGATCCCTCCTCTCGAGCTAGGAGGCGGAAATGGGGCTCCTCTGGATGTGGGCGGACTCTCGTGCTTCCTTCGAGTGGAGACAGGGTATGTCGGGAACTTCTTGAGTTGCAGCAAGGGTGTGAAGAACACTTTGGAAGTTCCAGAGGTTAGGTGTGATTAGCTTGGAGACGCCTCAGCGGAAATGGGCCTCATCTCGCCTGGGGGAGAACCTCCTGGATTTTCTCGAGTTGCGGCAGGTGCTATCGACTTACGTCGGGGACCTCAGGGACCCTCTGGTGGCCTCAGGAAAGGCCAGTCCCCTTGCGAGTTGCTCGGGGGCCTCTCGGGATTCCTCTCCCATCGATGCCGGGCCTAAGACCTTGTGTGGAGTCGGTGCCGGAAACTGAGGATTCCTCTCCAGTGCTGAAATGGATCATGGTGTACTTCTGGAGTCTCCCCAAGGCAGTCAGTCCTCGTCTCGTGTGGGGGCATGCACGTGCGCTTTCCTCCCGAGCTGTAGCAGGAGTGTCATATTTCCCGTCGAGTCGATCAAGGGATCAGTGGCTTTCCCTCGAGGCTTTCCCACAGGCTTTCCCACAGGGCTGTCCCACGTGCCACCGTGGTGTGAGTCGATCCTCAGCTTGAAAGTCGAGGCAGTGCAGGGAAAACAGGTTTCCCTGGAATGGACTGAGACATCTGGGGGACTCTGGGAATGGTGGCACGAACTTGGAGTTCCTCTCGCCTTTCCTGTGGAGAGCGCCTCCTCTTGAGATGCGACGGGAACGCCGGGAATTCTTACCCGACCACGCAGGGAAAGGATCCCTCGTCTCAAGCCAGGAGGCGGAAACGGGGCTCCTCTGGATGTGGGCGGGACTCTCGTGCTTCCTCTCCAGTGGAGACCGGTATGTCGGGAACTTCTTGAGTTGCAGCAAGGGTGTGAAGAACCCTGTGGAAGTTCCAGAGGTTAGGTGTGATTAGCCTGGAGACGCCTCAGCGGAAATGGGCCTCAACTCGCCTGGAGCGGAGAACCTCCTGGATTTTCTAGAGTTGGGCAGGGTCTCTCGAGTTACGACGGGGACCTCAGGGACCCGCTCTGGTGGCCTCAGGAAAGGCCAGTGCCCATGGGAGTTGCAAGGGGGCCTTTCGGAATTCCTCTCCCGTCGATGTCGGGCCTAAGACCTTGTGTGGAGTTGGGGCTGGAACCTGAGGATTCCTCTCCAGTGCTGACATGGATCTTGGGGTACTTCTGGAGTCTCTCCCGGGAGTCAGTGCTCATCTCGTGTGGGGCATGCACTTGAGCGTTCCTCACGAACTGTAGCAGCAGTGTCACACTTCCCATCGCGGGGGATCAAGGATCTGTGGCTTTCCCTCGAGGCTTTCCGAAGAGGCTTTCCCTCAGGGCTGTCCCACCAGGGACATGCCATGGTGGAGTGAGTGGATCCTCGGGTGAAAGTAGAGGCAGTGCAGGGGAAAACAAGTTCCTCTGGAATGGACTGAGACATCTGGGGGTCCCTTTGGAATGTGGCAAGACACTGGAGTTTCTCTCGCCTTTCCTGTTGAGAGCGCCTCTTCTTGAGATGCGACGGGAAAGCCGGAATTCTTTCCAGACGAAGCAGGAAAAGAATCCCTAATCTCAAGCTACGAGGTGGAATCCAGGCTCCTCTGGATGTGGGCGGGACCCTCGTGCTTCCTCTTGAGTGGAGACTGGTATGTCGGGGAACTTCTTGAGTTGCAGCAAGCGTGTGAAGGACCCTTTGGAAGTTCAGAGGTTAGGTGTGATTAGCTCGAGAGCCTCAGCGGAAAT
>NW_017210854.1:0-2185 GCF_001704415.2 Capra hircus
AAGAATACCTCTACCTACTCTATTTAGCTTGTTTACCCTCTCCTTATTTTTCTTTTCACTAATGATTCTGAAAGACTTAACATACAATTGAATTATACAAGGTGGACCCCATGTAGTGTCTTGTGAACAATGTATGCTTTCATCCTGTTTAACTCCTCAATATAAAAATTTGCTCTTTCATGGTTTTAAAACGTCCGTCCTATCTCATGGTACCTGTAACTGTAGCCACGTATTGGTATGATAACCATGGCCTAGCTGTACTGCAACGGCTACAAGATTTAATGCGGACACGACGGTTTGTGGCTTACTTGTTTTGGGAATATCGGCTTTGATAACTGCAATTACTTCTGTTACTGTGGCGGCATTGTCATTGTCTCAACAAGTGCATACTGCCCAATATGTTGATACCGTATCCAAAAATGTTTCTTTAACGCTGGCAACCCAGGGAAATTATAGATAGGAAGCTAGAAATAAGGGTTGATGCCTTAGAAGAAGCAGTAATGCATATTGGGACCTGAATTACAGAGTCTGAAAGTGAAAATGGCTCTTTCATGTCATGCTGATTACCGGTGGATATGTGTTACATCCCTGAAAGTAAATGAGACAGATTTTGAATGGGGAGAGAGTCAAAAATCATATTTTAGGTGTTTGGAACAGCTCAGATATTAGTTTAGACTTAGGGAAACTTCATAATCAGATTCAGACCTTGGAACACTCTCGATTAGATTTTACTGCCGCAGGAGAAGCCAATGACTTTTTCCACACCTTCTCTGACTTCATTTCTGGAAAAACTCTTCTGACTACTGTTTCTAGCTATGCTGCTGTGGGTGCCATAATCCTGCCCTCCTGTAATCGTGCTTCCTTGTGTTGTCAGGACTCTTCGGCAGAGCATTCAGAATCTCGCGACTGAACTGCACCTAATTTTTTTAAAAAATAATAAAGAAGGGGGAGATGCCGGAAGCCAGTTGTGAGGAATCCCGCCCGTGACAAGGTCATGAGGAAGGAAACTGACATACGCAAGGCGTGCTCAGACTTCAGGGACCTCTGGAAATTCCTAAGCATGTACCCCAACAAAAAATGCCGGCTTTTGTGCTCTGCTTTTCCACTCTTCTGACATTTTCTGGAAAAAGTCAATTCAGGCTTTAGTCTTCTGCATTTGAAAGAGTGTTTCAATCCAAAAAACCCCTTCGATGGCTTTCTAGCCTGCCTGCAGGACTCTGCGAGTGTGATTGTTTGAGGCCTCCTGACCGCAGGAGGCACAGGAAGCTTAAAACATCCTAGGAATGTAGGGGCTTCCGAAGAGTCAAAATCTTTAGAATAGGACTGATTAAAAGTTTCATTTGTTGAGTCAATGCTTGCTGCCAAATTTTCATATCCTTTATTTTTAGATATAGTTGGTATATAGAAAAACAAGTAGTAGACCTGGTATTAGCAACATTAGATCTTCGAGTTAAGTACCTTCTTTGTTATATCCCACTGCACCTTTGTTCTATAGAGATGTAACTTTAATGCTTTAAGGAAATGCAGATTAAAAAAACACTTCAGGGAAACAAAATTAACATTCATTAAGGAAGAGAGCTAAAAAGTGTTAAACAAGCCTCTTGGCCAGAAGATAATGTAAATCACCTGAGACCTTTTGTATACAAAATGATGTATAGAAAGAGTCTGGGCTGCGAACGCCACATAATTCTGTGTTACCCATTGATCTCCATGTTTTATCAAAAGTATAAAAGGCCTTCTGAACAATAAAGGATCAGACCGTTTCTCGAACTAGTCTCTCGGCCTGGTTTCTTGGGACTCTGGCTCCCCCATGTCTCTCTCTCTCTCTTCTTCTCTCCCCTTCCCTCTCTCTGCTCTTTACTTTAACTTCAGGCTGAATCTCCATCTGGGGCGCGGAGGCTCGCCAGGTCTACTTACTTGCCCCGGCTGTTAAGACCGCACGAAAGGGAGCTTAAGGCGAGGCACCCTTAGATATTCAAGCGGGCGCCGGTGGCCCAACGTAGATGGTGCAAATTCCTTGTCTGGAATTTTATTGGCCTTCCGCGTAAACCAAGCTATTCAGCCCTCTTCTCCACTTAATCTTCTTATTACACTATAGTTTCTTAATCTAATCTTACATTAATAAACAAACAAGTCTTCCACGCCAACGCCGTCCACCTTCGAATTCTGGATGCCACGGGCTGGT
>NW_017210855.1:0-2185 GCF_001704415.2 Capra hircus
GCCAAGAGAGCACCCTTGTCATAACAAACAGTGTCTTCCAACAACACAAGAAAAGACTCTACACATGAACATCACCAGATGGTCAACACTGAAATCAGATTGATTATATTCTTTGCAGGCCAAAGATGGAGAAGCTCAATACAGTTAGCAAAAAAAGACTGGGAGCTGACTGTGGCTCAGATCATGAACTCCTTATTGCCGAATTCAGATTTAAATTGAAGAAAAGTGGGAAAACCACTAGACCAGTTAGGTATGACCTAAATCAAATCCCCCTTATGATTATACAGTGGAAGTGAGAAATAGATTTAAGGGACTAGATCTGATAGAGTGCTGGAAGAACTATGGATGGAGGTTCATGGCGTTGTGCAGGAGACAGGGATCAAGACCATCTCCAAGGAAAAGAAATGCAAGAAAGCAAAATGGCTGTCTGAGGAGGCCTTACAAATAACTGTGAAAAGAAGGGAAGCCAGAGAAGGCAAAGGGAGAAAAGGAAAGATAGACCCATTTTGAATGCAGAGTTCCAAAGAACAGCAAGGAGAGATAAGAAAGCTTTTCCTCAGTGATCAGTGCAAAGAAATAGAAGAAAAACAATAGAATGGGAAGAGACTAAAGATCGCTTCAAGAAAGTTAAAGATACCAAAGGAACATTATTTTTCTGGGCTCCAAAATCAGTGCAGATGGTGACTGCAGCCATGAAATTAAAAGATGCTTACTCCTTGGAAGGAAAGTTGTGACCAACCTAGATAGTATATTCAAAAGCAGAGACATTACTTTGCAACAAAGGTCTGTCTAGGCAAGGCTGTGGTTTTTCCCGTGGTCATGTATGGATGTGAGAGTTGGACTATAGAGAAAGCTGAGAGCTGAAGAATGATGCTTTTGACTGTGGTGTTGGAGAAGACTCTGGAGAGTCCCTTGGACTGAAAGGAAATCCAACTAGTCCATACTAAAGGAAATCAGTCCTGAATATTCATTGGAAGGAATGATGCTGAAGCTGAAACTCCAATACTTTGGCCACCTGATGGGAAGAGCTGACTCATTGGGAAAACTGACTCATTGAGGACGACCCTGATGCTGGGAAAGATTGAGGGCAGGAGGAGAAGGGGACGACAGAGGATGAGATGGTTGATGGCATCACTGACTCAATGGACGTGAGTTTGAGTAAACCCTGGGAGGCGGTGATGGACAGGGAGGCTTGGCGTGCTGCAGTCCATGGGGTCACAAGATTTGGACATGACTGAGTGACTGAACTGGGAACTGAACAACTGAAGAATCCCTTCTCCTTAGTGGCAGACTGCTCTCCAAATCCCGCACAAATCCCATGATGTCACAACCCGGCTTTGTGTGATGTCATTGTGTTGATGTCACTGTGTGATGTCACACAGTGTGTGCTAAGTGTTCTGTGTCCCTCTTAAGACGATGTCTAAATTACTTATCTTTCAGATGTTCGCTGTGAAACACCCCCATGCTACCCTGCTCTCCGTTTACCCTTTAGCCAATCTGAACAGCTTACTTCTACATTATTGCAAATGCCTAAGTTCTCACAAATTCTATATTATCCCTTGGAATATCCTTGGGTCTCTCTGTATACAGGCTTGAGGTCTGTTCCTTTCCTCTCTCCCCTGAATTTCACAGATACTCTTTTAGCTGAGTTAATTGGACCATACTTTAACATAAAAAATGCCCATCCAATATTACTCAGCCATAAAAAAAGAATGAAATAATCCCAGCAAACCAGGGATGGACCAGAGATTATCACACTCAGTGACCTGCCTGATGTGGGTCTGCTTCCCATTCTTCCACACTTGGTGACGTGATCCTGGCAAGTCACTTGGAGAAAGCTGGGTCCTATGGACTCATCTGCAAAGTGCAAAGGACAGCTCTTGACTGGGTTTAGAGATTCACAGATGGTAAAGACAGAGGGACTTTGAAAAGAATGAGGTGCTTATAATAATCCTGCTGGTGGTGGAGGGAGGAGGAAATATTATGATGGCGGAGACAAATATTCGTCGAATGTCTGCTCTGGCTGATCTCCAGGCTGGGTGCCCCCTTCTACCCCTGACCTCATCTGAGCGGTGAGTAACCTGCTTGAGGTCCCAAATGGATGACCTCATGTTTGAACCTGGATGGCATAGAGAGAGGCCCTGACATCATCCCCCTCTTTACTGGGTAGGAATCACAGCCTCTG
>NW_017210856.1:0-2184 GCF_001704415.2 Capra hircus
CTGCCGTCTATGGAGTCGCACAGAGTCGGACAACGACTGAAGCGACTTAGCAGCAGCAGCAGCAATGCATATGTTAAGAGGGAAAGGAAAGAAAGAAAAGAAAGAAAGAATCAATATGCAAAGTTAAATAGAGTTAGATAAAAAGACCTATATACATTAAAGATTAACTGCAAGGGAAAAGAACAGTAGGAAAAACACAAAGGAGTAAATGTAGAAAATAATAATTGCTTTAAAAAGTTAAAAGAAGGGAAAAGAAAAAAGGAAGAAGAAAAAGAAAAGAAGGAAAACTCCACAGAACTGGGAAAGATTGAAGACAGGAGAAGAGGATGAGAGGGAATGAGATGGTTGGATGGCATCACCAACTCAAAGATTCTTTCCAGAGAGATGAGAAGGGAGAAAATCGGTTTACTGAGAATGTTTAATAGGGGCCCTGCCTTGAGTCACAGAGATTAGGCACCATTACTAAAGATCCTAAAATGCATAATTCACTTGGAGATTCTTTGACCCTTGGAGCTCAATTTTTACATGATATTTTAGGTCTGAAGGTACCTAGTGAAGCTAGAGGGGCATTTATCATACCTTTCTCAAAGCCAGGGAAGGTATGATAATAGGACAGGGTTTTGAGGAGGTTATAGAAACTTAAGATAAGGAATTCAAATTTTCTAGCATCCTTCAGCATTTCAAAGCCCTTCCATTGCTGACTTGGACTTTCATTGCTTGATGGTGACTTCAACCCTCCTTTGCAATCACTCCTGGTAAAGCAGATTCCCAGTGAAAAATTATGGTGGAGCCCTGGCATGCTCTTTCTGGCAAAAACTGGTTTGGCTCAATGGGTCTATCATTTCTTTGAGCATCCAAAAAGGAAGATTCTCAACACATTTCTACACTGAAGGAAACCTCCTTTGATACAGAGTCCATGAAATTGTGGGAAACCATAAATAGAATTGATCTTCTGACTCTCTAGAAGGGCTCTGCCCCCGCTCACTCACAAATTTTGAGCTGTTAAACATCACCTTCTGGTGCACAGAAACTCTGCCCCTTACCCTGAATCCCCACCTAAACCAATTTGCCTGCCATTTTGTTTTCTGACTGACTCCCCCTACCACCTCTCAGCAATCGAATTCTCTCTTTTCATTGGCAATTGAATAGGGGTAGCCTCATGAAATAATCACTAGACAGGTCACCTCCAAGAGGTGCATTGAAAGAATGTCATCCTTTGCCCACAAATCTGATGGCCAAGGAAACAACTGGCCCACCCAAGATGTGAGCAAACCAATACCCAAATCTCCGAAATTGGGAATTGCTGCAAACTCTCCCAAAGGGATTTGGCCATTCCTGGGCCTTGTCACATCACCTTGGGGCAACTGCTCATATATAACTCTGGTGGTTAATCATAACTCTAAAAATACTATTTTTCTAGCTTTATCAGATATGGAAATGCAAGTTACCATCATTACAGGTAACCATCCATATTTAAAAAGGGGTACCTCTTTTAAACTGCAGAGTGAAAGTTAAAGTGTTAGTCACTCACTCAGTTGTGTCCAACTCTTTATGACCTCATGCACTGTAGCCCACCAGGCTCCTCTGTCCATGGAATGCTCCAGGCAAGAATACTGGAGTGAGTAGCCATTCCTTTCTCCAGGGATGTTCCTGACCCAGGATCAAACCCAGATTCTTCCATCACAAGCAGAATTCTTAGAGTCTGAGCCACCAAGCAGGGTAAATGTGGGTAAAACTATCCATGGCAAACAGATTCCACTAGATGTCACTATTAGAAAAATTGTTTTTTTAAATAGCTGCCCATCTTGGCAGCTCCTGTGGCTTGTCTAGTTGAGGCTATGGTTTTCCCTGCGGTCATGTATGGATGTGAGAGTTGGACTGTGAAGAAGGCTGAGCGCCGAAGAATTGATGCTTTTGAACTGTGCTGTTGGAGAAGACTCTTGAGAGTCCCTTGACTGCAAGGAGATCCAACCAGTCCATTCTGAAGGAGATCAGCCCTGGGATTCTTTGAAAGGAATGATTCTAAGCTGAAGCTCCAGTACTTTGGCCACCTCATGAGAAGAGTTGACTCATTGGAAAAGACTTTGATGCTGGGGAGGGATTGGGGGCAGGAGGAGAAGGGGACGACAGAGGATGAGATGGCTGGATGGCATCACTGACTCGGTGGGCATGAGTGTGAGTGAA
>NW_017210857.1:0-2183 GCF_001704415.2 Capra hircus
ACCCAGAAATTTACTAGAGCTAATCAATGAATATACTAAAGTTGCAGGATACAAAGTCAATGCAGCAGAAATCCCTTGCATTCCTATACACTAATAATGAGAAATAGAAAGAGAAATTAAGGAAACAATTCCATTCACCATTGCAACAAAAAGATTAGAATACTTTGGAATGTATCTACCTAAAGAAATAAAAGATTAGAATACTTTGGAATGTATCTACCTAAAGAAATAAAAGACCTATATATAGAAAACTATAAAACACTGGTCAAGGAATCAAAGAGGACACTAATAGATGGAGAAATATACCATGCTCGTGGATTGGAAGAATCAACATAGTGAAAATGAGGATACTATCCAAAGCAATCTATAGATTCAATGCAATCCCTATCAAGCTGCAAACGTATTTTTCACAGAGCTAGAACAATAATTTCACATTTGTATGGATATCCAAAACCTTGAATAGCCAAAGCAATTTTGAGAAAGAAGAATGGAACTGGAGGAATCAACCTGCCTGACTTCAGGCTCTACTACAAAGCCACAGTCATCAAGACAGTATGGTACTGGCACAAAGACAGAAATATAGATTAATGGAACAAAATAGAAAGCCCAGATATAAACCCACGCACCCATGGACACCTTATCTTTGACAAAGGAGGCAAAAATATACAATGGATTAAAGACAATCTCTTTAACAAGTGGTGCTGGGAAAAGTGGTCAACCACTTGTAAAAGAATGAAACTAGAACACTTTCTAAGACCATACACAAAAATAAACTCAAAACGGATGAAAGATCTAAACGTAAGACCAGAAACTATAAAACTACTAGAGGAGAACCTAAGCAAAACACTCTCTGACATAAATCACAGCAGGATCCTCTATGACCACCTCCCAGAATACTGGAAATAAAAACAAAAATAAAAAAATGGGACCTAATTAAAATTAAATCTTCTGCACAAGAAACGAAACTATAAGCAAGGTAAAAGACAGCTTTCAGAATGGGAGAAAAATAATACCATTGAAGCAACTGACAAAGATTTTAATCTCAAGCAATATACAAGCAAATCCTGCTGCTCAATTCCAGAAAAATAAACGACCCAATCAAAATATGGACTAAAGAACTAAACAGACATTTCTCCAAAAGAAGACATATAGATGGCTAACAACACATGAAAAGATGCTCAAAATCACTCATCAAAGAAATGCAAGTCAAAACCACAATGACATACCATTTCATGCCAGTCAGAATGGCTGCTATCCAAAAGTCTACAAGCAATAAATGCTGGAGAGGGTGTGGAGAAAAGGGAACCCTCTTACACTGTTGATGGAATGCAAACTAGTACAGCCACTATGGAGAACAGCGTGGAGATTCCTTAAAAAACTGGAAATAGAACTGCCTTATGACCCTGCAATCCCACACTGGGCATACACACTGAGGAAACCAGAATTGAAAGAGACACGTGTACCCCAATGTTCATTGCAGCACTGTTCATAATAACCAGGACATGGAAGAACCTAGATGTCCATCAGCAGATGAATGGATAAGAAAGCTGTGGAATATTACTCGCAGCCATTAAAAAGAATACATTTGGGGGGAGAGGAAAGATGGCGGATGAATAGGACGGGAAGACCACTTTCTCCCTCACAAATTCCTCAAAAGAACATTTCAACTGAGCAAACTTCACAAAACAACTTCTGTAGGGCTGGCAGAGGACATCAGGCAACCAGAAAAGCAGATCATTGTCTTCAAAAACAGGTAGGAAAAAATATAAAAGACGAAAAAGGAGACAAGGAGGAGGTGGGGAGGGAGCTCCGTCCCGGGAAGGGAGCCCGTCCGGAAGGGAATTTTAAGAAGAGAGGTTTCCAAACACCAGGAAACACTCTCCCTGCCGAGTCTGTGGCGAGCCTTGGAAACACAGAGGGCAACATAACAGGAAGGAAAATAGATAAATAATTAAAACCAACAGATTACAAGCCCAAACAGTAACTCCCCAGCGGAAAAGCAGCACAGACGCCTGCATCCGCCACTGGGAAGTGGGGGCAGGGCAGGGACCGCGGGAGGCGCGGGCTGCAGAGCTTTGTAAGAATCGGGCAGGAGCGCCCTGCGCAACCAGAACGATCTAACTTGGGCTAGCAAACCAGACTGTGGGATAGCTACCACGGCGAAAAGCTCGAACATAAGACAC
>NW_017210858.1:0-17727 GCF_001704415.2 Capra hircus
GCAGAAGTGTTGCCCTTCTTCGCGTGGATCAAGGGATGTGTGGCTTTCCCTCGGGCTTTCCACGAGGCTTTCCCAAGAGGCTTTCCCACAGGGCTGTCCCACGTGCCACCGTGGTGTGAGTCGATCCTCGGCTTGAACGTCGAGGCAGTGCAGGGAAAACAGGTTTCCCTGGAATGGACTGAGACATCTGGGGACTCTGGGAATGGTGGCACGACCCTGGAGTTCCTCTCGCCTTTCCTGTGGAGAGCGCCTCCTCTTGAGATGCGACGGAAATGCCGGGAATTCTTTCCCGACCACGCAGGGAAAGGATCCCTCCTCTCGAGCTAGGAGGCGGAAACGGGGCTCCTCAGGATGTGGGCGGGACTCTCGTGCTTCCTCTCGAGTGGAGACGGCATGTCGGGGAACTTCTTGAGTTGCAGCAAGGTGTGAAGGACCCTTTGGAAGTTCCAGATGTAGATGTGATTAGCCTCGAGACCCCTCAGCGGAAATGGGCCTCATCTCGCCTGGAGGGGAGAACCTCCTGGATTTTCTCGACTTGCGGCAGGTGCTCTCGACTTACGACGGGGACCTCAGGGACCACGCTCTGGTGGCCTCAGGAAAGGCCAGTCCCCATGCGAGTTGCTCGGGGCTCTCGGGATTCCTCTCCCGTCGATGCCGGGGCCTAAGACCTTGTGTGGAGTCGGTGCCGGAACCTGAGGATTCCTCTCCAGTGCTGACATGGATCTTGGGGTACTTCTGAGTCTCCCCAGGGGAGTCAGTCCTCGTCTCGAGTGGGGGCATGCACGTGCGCTTTCCTCCCGAGCTGTAGCAGCAGTGTCAGGCTTCCCTTCGCGTGGATCAAGGATCTGTGGCTTTCCCTCGAGGCTTTCCACGAGGCTTTCCCACGAGGCTTTCCCACAGGCTGTCCCACGTGCCACCGTGGTGTGAGTCGATCCTCGGCTTGAAAGTCGAGGCAGTGCAGGAAAACAGGTTTCCCTGGAATGGACTGAGACATTCTGGAGGGACTCTGGAATGGTGGCACGACCCTGGAGTTCCTCTCGCCTTTCCTGTGGAGAGCGCCTCCTCTTGAGATGCGACGAGGATACGCTGGGAATTCTTTCCTGACCCGCAGGGAAAGGATCCCCCTCTCGAGCTAAGAGGCGGAAACGGGGCTCCTCTGGATGTGGGCGGGACTCTCGTGCTTCCTTCTCGAGTGGAGCCGGGTATGTCGGGAATATTTTGAGTTGCAGCAAGGGTGTGAAGGACCCTTTGGAAGTTCCAGATGTTAGATGTGATTAGCCTCGAGACGCCTCAGCACAAATGCGCCTCATTTCGCCCTGCAGGGGAGAACCTCCTGGATTTTCTCGAGTTGCGGCAGGTGCTCTCGACTTACAAAGGGGACCTCAGAGTCCCGCTCTGGTGGACTCAGGAAAGGCCAGTCCCCATGCGAGTTGCTCCCGGGCCTCTCGGGATTCCACTCCGTCGATGCTGGTCCTAAGACCTTGTGGGAGTCAGTGCCGAACCTGAGGATTCCTCTCCATTGCCGACATGGATCTTGGGGTACTTCTGGAGTCTTCCCAGGGAAGTCAGTCCTCGTCTCGAGTGGGGCATGCACGTGCGCTTTCCTCCCGAGCTGTAGCAGCAGTGTCACGCTTCCCTTCGCGTGGATCAAGGGATCTGTGTCTTTCCCTCGAGCCTTACCCACGAGGCTTTCCCATCAGGCTTTCCCACAGGGCTGTCCCAGTGACACCGTGGTGTGAGTCGATCCTCGGCTTGAAAGTCGAGGCAGTGCAGGGAAAACAGGTTTCCCTGGAATGGACTGAGACATCTGGGGGACTCTGGGAATGGTGCACGACCCTGGAAGTTCCTCTCACCTTTCCTGTGTGAGCGTACCTCCTTTGAGATGCGACGGAAACGCAGGAATTCTTTTCCGACCACGCAGTAAAAGGATCCCTCCTCTCGAGCTAGGAGGCGGAAACGGGGCTCCTCTGGATGTGGCGGGACTCTCGTGCTTCCTCTCGAGTGGAGACGGGTATGTCGGGCAACTTCTTGAGTTGCAGCAAGGTTGTGAAGGACCCTTTGGAAGTTGGAGAGGTTAGGTCTGATTACCTGAGACGCCTCAGTGGAAATGGGCCTCATCTCGCCTGGAGGGGAGAACCTCCTGGATTTTCTCGAGTTGCGGCAGGTGCTCTCGACTTACGACGGGGACCTAAGAGTCCCGATCTGGTGGCCTCAGGAAAGGCCAGTCCCCATGCGAGTTGCTCGCGGTGCTCTCGGGATTCCTCCCGTCGATGCTGGATCCTAAGACCTTGTGTGGGAGTCAGTGCCGGAACCTGAGGATTCCTCTCCAGTGCCGACATGGATCTTGGGGTACTTCTGGAGTCTCCCCAGGGAAGTCAGTCCTCGTCTCGAGTGGGGCATGCACGGCGCTTTCCTCCCGAGCTGTAGCACAGTGTCACGCTTCCTTCGCGTGGATCAAGGGATCTGTGACTTTCGCTCGAGGCTTTCCCATGAGGCTTTCGCACTTTCCCACAGGGCTGTCCCACGTGCCACCGAAGTGAGTCGATCCTCGGCTTGAAAGTCGAGGCAGTGCAGGGAAAACAGGTTTCCCTGGAATAGACTGAGACATCTGGGGGACTGTGGGAATGGTGGCCCGACCCTGGAGTTCCTCTCGCCTTTCCTGTGGAGAGCGCCTCCTCTTGACATGCGACGGGAAAGCCGGGAATTCTTTCCCGAACACGCAGGGAAAGTATCCCTCCTCTCGAGCTATGAGATAGAACGGGGCTCCTCTGGATGTGGGCGGGACTCTCGTGCTTCCTCTCGAGTGGACCCGGGTATGTCGGGGAACTTCTTAAGTTGCAGTAAAAGTGTGAAGGACCCTTTGGGAGTTCCAGAGGTTTAGGTGTGATTAGCCTCGAGACGCCTCAGCGGAAATGGCCTCATCTCGCCTGGCGGGAGAACCTCCTGATTTTCTCGAGTTGGGACAGGTGCTCTCGACTTACGACGGGGACTTCAGGACCCGCTCTGGTGGCCTCAGGAAAGGACAGTCCCCATGCGAGTTCCTCGGGGACCTCTCGGGATTCCTCTCCCTTCGATGCTGGGGCCTAAGACCTTGTGTGGATTCAGTGCCGAAACCTGAGGATTCCTCTCCAGTGCTGACATGATTTTGGGCTACTTCTGGAGTCTCCCCAGGGGCGTCAGTCCTCGTCGCGAGTGGGGCATACGTGCACTTTCCTCCCGTGTTGTAGCAGAAGTGTTGCCCTTCCCTTCGCGTGGATCAAGGGATGTGTGGCTTTCCCTCGAGGCTTTCCCACAGGCTTTCCCACGAGGCTTTCCCACAGGGCTGTCCCACGTGCCACCGTGGTGTGAGTCGATCCTCGGCTTGAACGTCGAGGCAGTGCAGGGAAAACAGGTTTCCCTGGAATGGACTGAGACATCTGGGGGACTCTGGGAATGGTGGCACGACCCTGGAGACTCTCGCCTTTCCTGTGGAGAGCGCCTCCTCTTGAGATGCGACGGAAATGCCGGGAATTCTTTCCCGACCACGCAGGGAAAGGATCCCTCCTCTCGAGCTAGGAGGCGGAAACGGGGCTCCTCAGGATGTGGGCGGGACTCTCGTGCTTCCTCTCGAGTGGAGACGGGCATGTCGGGGAACTTTTGAGTTGCAGCAAGGTTGTGAAGGACCCTTTGGAAGTTCCAGATGTTAGATGTGATTAGCCTCGAGACCCCTCAGCGGAAATGGGCCTCATCTCCGCCTGGAGGGGAGAACCTCCTGGATTTTCTCGACTTGCGGGCAGGTGCCTCGACTTACGACGGGGACCTCAGGGACCCGCTCTGGTGGCCCTCAGGAAAGGCCAGTCCCCATCCGAGTTGCTCCTGGGGGTCTCGGGATTCCTCTCCATTGATGCCCGGGGCCTAAGGCCTTGTGTGGAGTCGTGCCGGAACCTGAGGATTCCTCTCCAGTGCTGACATGGATCTTGGGTACTTCCGGAGTCTCCCCAGGGGAGTCAGGTCCTCGTCTCGTGTGGGGGCATGCACCTGCGCTTTCCCCCCGAGCTGTAGCTGCAGTGTCGTGCTTCCCTTCGCGTGGATCAAGGGATCTGTGCCTTCCCTCGAGGCTTTCCCACGAGGCTTTCCACAGGGCTGTCCCACGTGCCACCATGGTGGGCCAGTCGATCCTCGGCGTGAAAGTCGAGGCAGTGCAGGGGAAAAACAGGTTTCCCTGGAATGGACTGAGAAATCTGGGGGACTCTGGGAATGGGGGAACGACCCTGGAGTCCTCTCTCCTTTCCTGTGGAGAGTGCCTCCTCTTGAGATGCAACGGAAACGCCAGAAATTCTTTCCCGAACACGCAGGGAAAAGGATCGCTCCTCTCGAGCTAGGAAGCTGAAACGGGGCTCCTCTGGATGTGGGCGGGACTCTCGTGCTTCCTCTCGACTGGAGACGGGTATGTCGGGGAACTTCTTGAGTTGCAGCAAGGGTGTGAAGTACCCTATGGAAGTTCCAGAGGTTAGGTGTGATTAGCCTCCAGACGCCTCAGCAGAAATGGGCCTCATCTCGCCTGGAGGGGAGAACCTCTTGGATTTTCTCGAGTTGTGGCAGGTGCTCTCGACTTACGACGGGGACCTCAGGGACCCGCTCTGGTGGCATATCGAAAGGACGGTCCCCATGCGAGTTACTCGGGGGCCTCTAGGGATTCCTCTCCCGTCGATGCCGGAGCATAAAACCTTGTGTGGAGTAGGTGGCGGAACCGGAGGATTCCTCTCCAGTGCTGACATGGATCTTGGGGTACTTCTGGAGTCTCCCCAGGGGAGACAGTCCTCGTCTCGAATGGGGCATGAACGTGCGCTTTCCTCCCGAGCTTTAGCAACAGTGTCGCGCTTCCCTTCGCGAGTATCAAGTGATCTGTGGCTTTCCCAAGAGGCTTTCCCACAAGGCTTTCCCACGAGGCTTTCCCACAGGGCTGTCCCACGTGCCACCGTGGTGTGAGTCGATCCTTGGCTTGAAAGTCGAGGCAGTGCAGGGAAAACAGGTTTCCCTGGAATGGACTGAGACATCTGGGGGCTCTGGGAATGGTGAAACGACCCTGGAGTTCCTCTCGCCTTTCCTGTGGAGAGCGCCTCCTCTTGAGATGCGACGGGAACGCCGGGAATTCTTTCCCGACCACGCAGGGAAAGTATCCCTCCTCTCTAGCTTGGAGGCGGAAACGGGTCTCCTCTGGATGTGGGCGGGACTCTCGTGCTTCCTGTCGAGTTGAGACGGGCATGTTGGGGAACTTCTTGAGTTGCAGCAAGGGTGTGAATGGACCCTTTGGAAGTTCCAGAGTTTAGGTGTGATTAGCCTCGAGACTCCTCAGAGGAAATGGGCCTCATCTCGCCAGGAAAGGAGAACCTCCTGGATTTTCTCGAGTTGCAGCAGGTGATCTTGACTTACGACGGTGACATCAGGGACCCCTCTTGTGGCCTCACGAAAGGGAAGTCCCCATGCGAGTTGCTCATGGGTCTCTCGGGATTCGTCTCCCGTCGATGCCGGGACCTAAGATCTTGTGTGGAGTCTGTGCCAAAACCTGAGGATTCCTCTCCAGTGCTGACATGTATCTTGGGGTGTTTCTGGAGTCTCCCCAGGGGAGTCAGTCCTCGTCTCGAGTCGGGGCATGCACGTGCGCTTTCCTCCGAGCTGTAGCAGCAGTGTTGAGCTTCCCTTCGCGAGGATCAAGGGATCTGTGGCTTTCCCTCGAGGCTTTCCCACGACGCTTTTCCACGACGCTTTCCCACAGGACTGTCCACCTGCCACCTTGGTGTGAGTCGAACCTCTTCTTGAAAGTCGAGGCAGTGCAGGGAAAACAGGTTTCCCTGGAATGGACTAAGACATCTGTGGGACTCTGGGAATGGTGGCACGACCCTGGAGTTCCTCTCGCCTTCCCTGTGGAGAGCGCCCCCTCTTGAGATGCGATGGGAACGCCGGGAATTCTTTCCCGACCACGCAGGGAAAGGATCCCTCCTCTCGAGCTAGGAGTCAGAAACGAGGCTCCTCTGGATGTGGGCGGGACTCTCGTTCTTCCTCTCGAGTGGAGACTGGTATATGGTGATCTGCTTGAATTGCAGAAAGGGTGTGAAGGACCCTTTGGAAGTTGCAGAGGTTAGGTGTGATTAGCCTCGAGACACGTCAGCGGAAATGGGCCTCATCTCGGCTGGAGGGGAGAACCTCCTGGATTTATTAAAGTTGCGGCAGGTGCTCTCGACCTACGACGGGGCCCTCAGGGACCCTCTCTGGTGGCCTCAGGAAAGGCCAGTCCCCATGCAAGTTGCACGGGGACCTCTCGGGATCCTCTCCCGTCGGTGCCGGGGCCTAAGAACTTGTGTGGAGTCGGTGCCGGAAACTGAGGTTTCCTCTCCAGTGCTGACATGGATTTTGGAGTACTTCTGGAGTCTCCCCAGGGGAGTCAGTCCTTGTCTCGAGTGGGAGCATGCACGTGCGCTTTCCTCCCGAGCTGCAGCAGCAGTGTCATGGTTCCCTTCGCGTGCATCAAGGGATCTGTGGCTTTCCCTCGAGGCTTTCCCACAGGGCTGTCCCACGTGCCACCGTGGTGTGAATCGATCCTCAGCTTGAAAGTCGAGGCAGTGCAGGGAAAACAGGTTTCCCTGGAATGGACTGAGACATCTGGGGGAATCTGGGAATGGTGGCACGACCCTGGAGTTCCTCTCGCCTTTCCTGTGGAGAGCGCCTTCTCTTGAGATGCGACGGGAACGCCGGGAATTCCTTCCCGACCACGCAGGGAAACGATACCTCCTCTCGAGCTAGGAAACGGAAACGGGGCTCCTCTGGATGTGGGTGGGATTATCGTGCTTCCTCTCGAGTGGAGACGGGTATGTTGGGCATCTTCTTGAGTTGCAGCAAGGTTGTGAAGGACCCTTTGGAAGTTCCAGAGGTTAGGTGTGATTAGCCTCGAGACGCCTCAGCGAAAATGGGCCTCATCTCGCTTGAAGGGGAGAACCTCCTGGATTTTCTCGAGTTGCAGCAGGTGCTCTCGACTTAAGACGTGGACCTCAGGGACCCGCTCTAGTGGCCTCAGGAAAGGCCAGTCCCCATGCGAGTTGCTCGGGGCCTCTCAGGATTCCTCTCCCGTCTATGCCGGTGCCTAAGACTTGTGTGGAGTCGGTGCCGGAACCTGAGCATTCCTCTCCAGTGCTGACATGGATCTTGGGGTACTTCTGGAGTCTCCCCAGGGGAGTTAGTCGTCGTCTTGAGTGGGGGCATGCAAGTGAGCTTTCCTCCCGAGCTGTAGCAGCAGTGTCACCCTTCCCTTCGCGAGGATCAAGGGATCTGTGGCTTTCCCTCAAAGCTTTCCCGCGATGCTTTCCCACGAGGCTTTCCCACAGGGCTGTCCCACGTGCCACCGTGGTGTGAGTCGATCCTCGGCTTGAAAGTGGAGGCAGTGCAGGGAAAACAGGTTTCCCTGGAATGGACTGAGACATCTGGGGGACTCTGGGAATGGTGGCACGACCCTGGAGTTCCCCTCGCCTTTCCTGTGTTGAGCGCCTCCTCTTGAGTTGCGACGGGAATGCCGGGCATTCTTTCCCGAACAAACCAGGGAAAGGATCCCTCCTCTCGAGCTAGGAGGGGGAATCGGGGCTCCTCTGAATGTGGGCGGAACTCTCATGCTTCCTCTCGAGTGGAGACGGGTATGTTTGGGATCTTCTTGAGTTGCAGCAAGGGTGTGAAGGACCCTTTGTAAGGTCCAGAGGTTAGGTGTGATTAGCCTTGAGATACCTCAGTGGAAATGGTCCTCATCTCGCCTGGAAGGGAGAACCTCCTGGATTTTCTCAAGTTGCGGCAGGTGCTCTCGACCCACGACGAGGCCCTCAGGGACCCGCTCTGGTGGCCTCAGGAAAGGCCAGTCCCCATGCAAGTTGTACGGGACCTCTCGGGATTCCTCTCCCGTCGGTGCCGGGGCCAAGGCCTTGTGTGGAGTCGGTTCCGGAACCTGAGGATTTCTCTCCAGTGCTGACATGGATCTTGGGGTACTTCTGGAGTCTCCCCAGGGGAGTCAGTCCTCGTCTCGAGTGGGGGCATGCACGTGCGCTTTCCTCCCGAGCTGTAGCAGCAGTTCACGCTTCCCTTCGCGAGGATCAAGGGATCTGTGGCTTTCCCTCGAGGCTTTCCACGAGGCTTTCCCACGAGGCTTTCCCACGAGGCTTTCCCACGAGGCTTTCCCACAGGGTTGTCCCACGTGCCACCGTGGGTGTGAGTCGATCCTCGGCTTGAAAGTCGAGGCAGTGCAGGGAAAACAGGTTTCCCTGGAATGGACTGAGACATCTGGGGACTCTGGGAATGGTGGCATGACCCTGGAGTTCCTCTCGCCTTTCCTGTGGAGAGCACCTCCTCTTGAGATGCGACGGGAACGCCGGGCATTCTTTCCCGACCACGCAGGGAAAGCATCTCTCCTCTCGAGCAAGGAGGCGGAAACGCGGCTCCTCTGGATGTGGGCGGGACTCTCGTGACTCCTCTCGAGTGGAGACGGGTATGTCCGGGAACTTCTTGAGTTGCAGCAAGGGTGTGAAGGACCCTTTGGAAGTTCCAGAGGTTAGGTGTGATTATCCTTGAGACGCTTCAGGGGAAATGGTCCTCATGTCGCCTGGAGGGGAGAACCTCCTGGATTTTCTCGAGTTGCGGCAGGTGCTCTCGACTTATGACGCGGACCTCAGGGACCCGCTCTGGTGGCCTCAGGAAAGGCCAGTCCCCAGCGAGTTGGTCGGGGGCATCTCGGGATTCCTCTCTTGTCGATGCCAGGGCCTAAGACCTTGTGTGGAGTCGGTGAAGGAACCTGAGGATTCCTCTCCAGTGCTGATATGGATCTTGGAGTATTGCTGGAGTCTCCCCAGGGGAGTCAGTCCACGTCTCGATTGGGGGCTTGCACTTGCGCTTTCCTCCCGAGCTGTAGCAGCAGTGTCACGCTTCCCTTCCCTTGGATAAAGGGATCTGTGGCTTTCCCTCGAGGCTTTCCCACGAGGTTTTCCCACAAGGCTTTCCCACAGGGATGTCCCACGAGCCACCGTGGTGTGAGTCGATCTTCGGCTTGAAAGTCGAGGCAGTGCAGGAAAACAGGTATCCCTGGAATGGACTGAGACATCTGGGGGACTCTGGGAATGGTGGTACGACCCTGGAGTTCCTCTCGCCTTTCCTGTGGTGAGCGCCTCCACTGGAGATGCAACGGGAACGCCGGGAATTCTTTCCCGAACATGCAGGGAAAGGATCCCTCCTCTCAAGCAAAGAGGCAGAAACGGGGCACCTCTGGATGTGGGCGGGACTCTCGTGCTTCCTCTCGTGTGGAGACGGGTATGTCGGGGAACTTCTTTAGTTGCAGCAAGGGTGTGATGGACCCGTAGGAAGTTCCAGAGGTTAGGTGTGATTTACCTCGAGATGCCTCAGCGGAAATGGCCTCATCTGGCCTGGAGGGGAGAACCTCCTGGATTTTCTCGAGTTGCGGCAAGTGGTCTCGACTTACAACGGGGACCTATGGGACCCGCTCTGGTGGCCTCAGGAAAGGCCAGTCACCATGCGAGTTGTTCGGGTGCCTCTCGGTATTCCTCTCCCGTCGATGCCGGGACCTAAGACCTTGTGTGGAGTCGGTGCCAGAACCTGAGGATTCCTCTCCAGTGCTGACATGGATTTGGGGTACTTCCGGAGACTCCCCACGGGGTCAGTCCTTGTCTCGAGTGGTGGCATTCACGTGCGCTTTCCTCCCGAGCTGTAGCTGCAATGTCACGCTTCCCGTCGCGTGGATTAAGGGATCAGCGTCTTTCCCTAGAGGCTTTCCCACGAGGCTTTCCCACGAGGCTTACACACAGGGCTGTCCCACGTGCCTCCGTGGTGTGAGTGGATCCTCGGCTTGAAAGTCGAGGCAGTGCAGGGAAAACAGGTTTCTCTGGAATGGACTGAGACATCTGGGGGACTCTGGGAATGGTGGCTGCACCCTGGAGTTCCTCTCGCCTTTCCTGTGGAGAGCGCCTCCTCTTGAGATGAGACGGGAACCCAGGGAATTCTTTCCCGACCACGCAGGGAAAGGATCCCTCCTCTCGAGATAGGAGGCGGAAACGGGCCTCCTCTAGATGTGGGCGGGACTCTCGTGCTTCCTCTCGAGTGTAGACGGGTTAGTCGGGGAATTTCTTGGGTTTCAGCAAGGGTGTGAAGGACCGTTAGGAAGTTCCAGATGTTAGATATTATTAGCCTCGAGACGCCTCAGCGGAAATGGGCCTCATCTCGCCTGGAGGGGAGAACCTCCTGCATTTTTTCGAGTTGCGGCAGGTGCTCTCGATCTACGACGGGGACCTCAGGGACCCGCTCTGGTGGCCTCAGGAAAGGCCAGTCCCCGTGCGAGTTGCTCGGGGGCCTCTCGGGATTCCTCTCCCGTCGATGCCGGGGCCTAAGACCTTGTGTGGAGTCAGTGCGTGAACCTGAGGATTCCTCTCCAGTGCCGACATGGATCTTGGGGTACTTCTGGAGTCTCCCCAGGGGCGTCAGTCCTCGTCTCCATTGGGGGCATGCAGGTAGGATTTCCTCCCGAGCTGTTGCAGGAGTGTCACGCATCCCTTTACGTGGATCAAGGGATCTGTGGCTTTCCCTATAGGCTTTCCCACGAGGCTTTCCCACGAGGCTTTCCCACAGGGCTGTCCCACGTGCCACCGTGGTGTGAGTCGATCCTCGGCTTGAAATTCGAGGCAGTGCAGGGAAAACATGGACTGAGACATCTGGGGGACTCTGGGAATGGTGGCACGACCCTGGAGTTCCTCTCGCCTTTCCTGTGGAGAGCGCCTCCTCTTGAGATGCGACGGGAACGCGGGGAATTCTTTCCCCACCACGCAGGGAAAGGATCACTCCTTCGAGCTAGGAGGCGGAAAAGGGGCTCCTCTGGATGTGGGCGGTACTCTCGTGCTTCATTTTGAGTGGAGACGGGTATGTCGGGGAACTTCTTGAGTTGCAGCAAGGGTGTGAAGGACCTTTGAAAGTTCCAGAGGTTAGATGTGATTAGCCTCGAGATGCCTCAGCGGAAATGGGCCTCATCTGGCCTGGAGGGGAGAACCTCCTGGATTTTCTCGAGTTTCGGCAAGTGCTCTCGACTTATGACGAGGACCTCAGGGACCCGCTCTGTTGGCCTCAGGAAAGGCCAGTCTCCATGCGTGTTGCTCGGGGGCCTCTCGGTATCCCTCTCCCATCGATGCCGGGGCCTAAGACCTTGTGTGGAGTCGGTGCCGGAACCTGAGGATTCCTCTCCAGTGCTGACATGGATCTTGGGGTAATTCTGGTTTCTCCCCACGGGAGTCAGTCCTCGTCTCGAGTGGGGGCATGCACGTGCACTCTCCTCCCGAACAGTAGCAGCAGTGTCACGCTTCCCTTCGCGTGGATCAAGGGAGCTGTGGCTTTCCCTCGAGGCTTTCCCACGAGGCTTTCCCACAAGGCTTTCCCACAGAGCTGTCCCACGTGCCACCGTGGTGTGAGTCGATACTCGGCTTTAAAGTCGAGGTAGTGCAGGGAAAACAGGTTTCCCTGGAATGGACTGAGACATCTGGTGGTCTCTGTGAATGTGGCACGACCCTGGAGTTCCTCTCGCCTTTCCTGTGGAGAGCGCCTCCTCTTGAGATGAGACGGGAACCCAGGGAATTCTTTCCCGACCACGCAGGGAAAGGATCCCTTCTCTCGTTCTAGGAGGCGGAAACAGGGCTCCTCTGGATATTGGCGGGACTCTCGTGCTTCCTCTCGAGTGGAGACGGTTATGTCGGGGAACTTCTTGAGTTGCAGCAAGGGTGTGACGGACCCTTTTGAAGTTCCAAATGTTTGATGTGATTAGCCTAGAGACACCGCAGTGGAAATGGGTCTCATTTCGCCTGGAGGGGAGAACCTCCTGGATTTTCTCGAGTTGCGGCAGGTGCTCTCGACTTACGACGGGGACCTCCAGGACCCGCTCTGGTGGCCTAAGGAAAGGCCAGTCCCCATCCACGTTGCTCGGGAGCCTCTCGGGATTCCTCTCCCGTCGATGCCGGGACCTAAGAGCTTGTGTGGAGTCGGTGCCGGAAACTGAAGATTCCTCTCCAGTGCTGACATGGATGTTGGGGTACTTCTGGAGTCTCCCCAGGGGAGTCAGTCCTCGTCTCGAGTGGGGGCATGCACGTGCGCATTCCTCCCGAGCTGTACCAGCAGTGTCATGCATTCATAGGCGTGGATCAAGGGATCTGTGGCTTTCGCTTGAGGCTTTCCCACGAGGCTTTCCCACAGGGCAGTCCCACGTGCCAACGTGGTGTGAGTCGATCGTCGCCTTGAAAGTCGAGGCAGTGCAGGGAAAACAGGTTTCCCTGGAATGGACTGAGACATCTGGGGGACTCTGGGAATGGTGGCACGACCCTAGAGTTCCTCTCGCCTTTCCTGTGGAGAGTGCCTCCTCTTGAGATGCGACGGGAACGCCGGGAATTCTTTCCCGACCACGCAGGGAAAGGATCCCTCCTCTCGAGCTAGGAGGCAGAAACGGGTCTCCTCTGGATGTGGGCGGGAGTCTCGTGCTTCCTTTGGAGTGGAGCCGGGTAAGTCGGGGAACTTCTTGAGTAGCAGCAAGGGTGTGAAGGACCCTTTGGAAGTTCCAGAGGTTAGGTGTGATTAGCCTCGAGACGCCTCAGCGGAAATGGGCCTCATCTCGCCTGGAGGGGAGAACCTCCTGGATTTTCTCGAGTTGCGGCAGGTGCTTTCGACTTACGAAGGGGACCTCAGGGACCCGCTCTGGTGGCCTCAGGAAAGGCCAGTCCCCATGCAAGTTGCTCGGGGGCCTCTCGGGATTCCTCTACCCTCGATGCCGGGGCCTAAGATCTTGTGTGGAGTCGGTGCCGGAACCTGAGGATTCCTCTCCAGTGCTGACATGGATCTTGGGGTACTTCTGGAGTCTCCCCAGGGAAGTCAGTCCTCCTCTCGAGTGGGGCATGCACGTGCGCTTTCCTCCCGAGCTGTAGCAGCAGTCTCACGCTTCCCTTCGCGTATATCAAGGGATCTGTGGCTTTCCCTCGAGGCTATCCCACCAGGCTTTCCCACGAGGCTTTCCCACAGGGCTGTCCCACGTGCCACCGTAGTGTGAGTTGATTCTCGGCTTGAAAGTCGAGGCAGTGAAGGGAAAACAGGTTTCCCTGGACTGGACTGAGACATCTGGGGGACTCTGGGAATGGTGGCACGACCCTGGAGTTCCTCTCGCCATTCCTGTGGAGAGCGCCTCCTCTTGAGATGCGACGGGAACGCCGGGAATTCTTTCCCGACCAGGCAGGGAAAGGATCCCTCGTCTCAAGCTATGAGGCGGAAACGGGGCTCCTCTGGATGTGGGCGGGACTCTGGTGTTTCCTCTCGAGTGGAGACGGGTATGTCGGGGAACTTCTTGAGTTGCAGCAAGGGTGTGAATGACACTTTGGAAGTTCCAGAGGGTAGATGTGATTAGCCTCGAGACGCCTCAGCAGAAATGGGCCTCATCTCGCCTGGAGGGTGGAACCTCCTGGATTTTCTGGACTTGCGGCAGGTGATCTCGACTTACGACTGCGACCTCAGGGACCCGCTCTGGTGGCCTCAGGAAAGGCCAGTCCCCATGTGAGTTGCTCGGGGGCCTCTCGGGATTCCCTTCCGTCGATACCGGGGCCTAAGACATTGTGTGGTTTCGGTGCCGGAACCTGAGGATTCCTCTCTAGTGCTGACATGGATCTTCGGGTACTTCTGGAGTCTCCCCAGAGGAGTCAGTCCTCGTCTCGAGTGGGGGCATGCACGTTCGATTTCCTCCCGAGCTGTAGCAGCAGTGTCACGCTGCCCTTCGCATGGATCAAGGGATCTGTGGCTTTCCCACGAGGCTTTCCCACAGGGCTGTCCCACGTGCCACCGTGGTGTGAGTCGATCGTCGGCTTGAAAGTCGAGGCACTGCAGGGAAAACAGGTTTCCCTGGAATGGACTGAGACATCTGGGGGACTCTGGGAATGGTGGCACGACCCTGGAGTTCCTCTCGCCTTTCCTTTGGAGAGAGCCTCCTCTTGAGATGCGACGGGAACGCGGGGAATTCTTTCCCGACCTCGCAGGGAAAGGATCCCTCCTCTTGAGCTAGGAGGCAGAAATGGGGCTCCTCTGGATGTGGCCGGGACTCTCGTGCTTCCTCTCCAGTGGAGACGGGTATGTCGGGGAACTTCTTGAGTTGCAGCAAGGGTGTGAAGGACCCTTTGGAAGTTCCAGAGGTTAGGTGTGATTAGCCTCGAGAAGCATCTGCAGAAATGGTCCTCATCTCGCCTTAAGGGGAGAACCTCCTGGATTTTTTGGAGTTGCGGCAGCTGCTCTCGACTTACGACGGGGACCTCAGGGACCCGCTCTGGTGGCCTCAGGAAAGGCCCATTCCCATGCGAGTTGCTCGCAGGCCTCTCGGGATTCCTCTCCCGTCAATTACGGGGCCTAAGACCTTGTGAGGAGTCGGTTCCGGAACCTGAGGATTCCTCTCCAGTGCTGACATGGATCTTGGGGTACTTCTGGAGTCTCCCCAGGGGAGTCAGTCCTCGTCTCGATTGGGGGCAAGCACGAGCGCTTTCCTTCCGAGCTGTAGCAGCAGTGTCACGCTTCCCTTTGCGTGGATCAAGGGATCTGTGGCTTTCCCAAGAGGCTTTCCCACAGGGCTTTCCCACAGAGCTGTCCCACGTGCCACCGTGGTGTGAGTCGATCCTCGGCTTGAAACTCGACCCAGTGCAGGGAAAATAGGTTTCCCTAGAATGGACTGAAACAACTGGGGGACTCAGGGAATGGTGGCACGACCCTGGAGTTCCTCTCGCCTTTCCTGTAGAGAGCGCCTCCTCTTGAGATGCGACGGGAACGCGGGGAATTATTTCCCGAACACGCAGGGAAAGGATCCCTCCTCTTGAGCTAGGAGGAGGAAACGGGGCTCCTCTGGATGTGGCCGGGACTCTCGTGCTTCCTCTCGAGTGGAGACGGGTATGTCTGGGAACTTCTTGAGTTGCAGCAAGGGTGTGAAGGACCCTTTAAAAGTTCCAGATGTTAGATGTGATTAGCCTCGAGACGCCTCAGCGGAAATGGGCCTCATCTCGCCTGGAGGGGAGAACCTCCTGGATTTTCTCGAGTTGAGGCAGGTGCTCTCGACTTACGACGGGGACCTCAGGGTCCCGCTCTGATGGCCTCAGGAAAGGCCAGTACCCATGCGTGTTGCTCGGGGCCCTCTCGGGATTCCTCTCACGTCGATGCTGGGGCCTAAGACCTTGTGTGGGAGTCAGTGCCGGAACCTGAGGATTCCTCTCCTGTGCTGACATGGATCTTGGGGTACTTCCCTGGAGGCTTTCCCTCGAGGCTTTCCCACGAGGCTTTCCCACGAGGCTTTCCCACAGGGCTGTCCCACGTGCCACCGTGGAGTGTGTCGATGTCGATCCTCAGCTTGAAAGTCGAGGCAGTACAGGGAAAACAGGTTTCCCTGGAATGGACTGAGACATCTTGGGGACTCTGGAAAGGTGACACGACCCTGGAGTTTCCTCTCGCCTTTCCTGTGGAGAGCGCCTCCTCTTGAGATGCGACGGGAATGCCGGGAATTTTTTCCCAACCACGCAGGGAAAGGATCCCGCCTCTCGAGCGAGGAGGCGGAAACGGGGCTCTTCTGGATGTGGGCGGGACTCTCGTGCTTTCTCTCGAGTGGAGACGGTTATGTCGGCGAATTTCTTGAGTTGCAGATATGTTGTGAAGGACCCTTTGGAAGTTCCAGAGTTTAGGTGTGATTTGCCTCGAGACGCCTCAGCGGAAATGGGCCTCATCTCGCGTGGAGGGGAGAACCTCCTGGATTTTCTCGAGTTGCGGCAGGTCCTATCGACTTATGACGGGGACCTAAGGGACACGCTATGGTGGCCTCTGGAAAGGCCAGTCCCCATGCGAGTTGCTCGGGGGCCTCTCGGGATTCCTCTCCCGTCGATGCCGAGGCTAAGACCTTGTGTGGAGTCGGTGCCGTAACCTGAGGATTTCGCTCAAGTACTGACATGGATCTTGGGGTACTTCTGGAGTCTCCCCAGGGGAGTCAGTCCTCAACTCGAGTGGGGGCATGCACGTGCGATTTCCTGCCGAGCTGTAGCCGCCAGTGTCACGCTTCCTTCGCTGGATCAAGGGATCTGTGGCTTTCCCTCGAGGCTTTCCCACGAGCTTTCCCACGAGGCTTTCCCACAGGGCTGTCCACGTGCCACCAGTGGTGTGAGTCGATCACCTCGGCTTGAAAGTCGAGGCAGTGCAGGGAAAACAGGTTTCCCTGGAAAGGACTGAGACATCTGGTGTGCTCTGTGAATGGTGGCACGACCCTGGAGTTCCTCTCGCCTTTCCTGTGGAGAGCGCCTCCTCTTGAGATGCAGACGGGAACCAGGGAATTCTTTCCCGACCACGCAGGGAAAGGATCCCTTCTTCTCGATGCTAGGAGGCGAAACAGGGGCTCCTCTGGATATTGGCGGGACTCTCGTGCTTCCTCTCGAGTGGAGACGGGTTATGTCGGGGAACTTCTTGAGTTGCTGCAAGGCGTGTGAACGGACCCTTTTGAAGTTCCAATGTTGGATGTGATTAGCCTCGAGAGACACCGCCGGAAATGGTCTCATTTCGCCTGGAGGGGAGAACCTCCTGGATTTTCTCGAGTTGCGGCAGGTGCTCTCGACTTACGACGGGGACTCCAGGACCCGCTCTGGTGGCCTCAGGAAAGGCCAGTCCCCATGCAGTTGCTCGGGAGCCTCTCGGGATTCCTCTCCCGTCGATGCCGGGCCTAAGACCTTGTGTGGAGTCGGTGCCGGAAACTGAGGATTCCTCTCCAGTGCTGACATGGATCTTGGGTACTTCTGGAGTCTCCCCAGGGGAGTCAGTCCTCGTCTCGAGTGGGCATGCACGTGCGCATTCCTCCCGAGCTGTACCAGCAGTGTCATGCTTCATAGCGTGGATCAAGGGATCTGTGGCTTTCGCTTGAGGCTTTTCCACGAGGCTTTCCCACAGGGCAGTCCCACGTGCCAACGTGGTGTGAGTCGATCGTCGCCTTGAAAGTCGAGGGCAGTGCAGGGAAAACAGGTTTCCCTGGAATGGACTGAGACATCTGGGGGACTCTGGAATGGTGGCACGACCTGGAGTTCCTCTCGCCTTTCCTGTGGAGAGTGCCTCCTCTTGAGATGCACGGAACGCCGGGAATTCTTTCCCGACCACGCAGGGAAAGGATCCCTCCTCTCGAGCTAGAGGGCGGAAACGGGCTCCTCTGGATGTGGGCGGGACTCTCGTGCTTCCTTTCGAGTGGAGACGGGTAAGTCGGGAACTTCTTGAGTTGCAGCAAGGTGTGAAGGACCCTTTTGGAAGTTCAGAGGTTAGGTGTGATTAGCCTCGAGACGCCTCAGCGGAAATGGCCTCATCTCGCCTGGAGGGGAGAACCTCCTGGATTTTCTCGAGTTGCGGCAGGTGCTTTCGACTTACGAAAAGAGAGAGATGCTACGCTCGGGAGGAAAGCGGCACGTGGCTGCCCCCAACTCGAAGAGGAGGCTTGACTTCCCTGGGAGACTCCAAGAAGTAACCCACAAGATCCATGTCTAGCACTGGGAGGAAACTCCAGGTTCCGGCACCGACTCCACCACAAGTTTAGGCCCTCCCGGATCGGAGGGTGAGGAACTCCGAGAGGCCCCCGGAGCAAACTCCGCATGGGGACTGCTTTCCTGAAGGCCGAACCAGAGCGGTCCGCCTGAGGTCCCT
>NW_017210859.1:0-2180 GCF_001704415.2 Capra hircus
GGGAGGCATGCACGTGCGCTTTCCTCCCGAGCTGTAGCAGCAGTGTCGCGGCTTCCCTTCGCGTGGATCAAGGGATCTGTGGCTTTCCCTCGAGGCTTTCCCACGGGCTTTCCCACAGGGGATGTCCCACGTGCCACAGTGGGTGAGAGTCGATCCTCGGCTTGAAAGTCGGAGGCAGTGCAGGGAAACAGGTTTCCTGGAATGGACTGAGACATCTGGGGGACTCTGGGAATGGTGGCCACACCCTGGAGTTCCTCTCGCCTTTCCTGTGGAGAGCGCCTCCTCTTGAGTTGCGACGGAAACGCCGGGAATTCTTTCCCGACCACGCAGGGGAAAGGATCCATCCTCTCGAGCTAGGAGGCGGAAACGGGGCTCCTCTGGATGTGGGGGGACTCTCGTGCTTGCTCTCAGTGGAGACGGGTATGTGGGGGAACTTCTTGAGTTGCCAGCAAGGGTTTGAAGGACCCTTTGGAAGTTCCAGAGGTTAGGTGTGATTTGCCTCGAGACGCTTCTGCGGAAATGGCCTCATCTCGCCTGGAGGGAGAACCTCCTGGATTTTCTCGAGTTGCGGCAGGTGCTCTCGACTTAGGATGAGGACCTCAGGGACCCGCTCTGGTGGGCCTCAGGAAGGCCAGTCCCCATGCGAGTTGCTCGGGGCCTCTCGGAATTCTCTCCCATCGATGCCTCGGCCTAAGATCTTGTGTGCAGTCCGTGCCGGAACCTGAGGATTCCTCTCCAGTGCTGACATGGTCTTTGGGAAACTTCTGGAGTCTCCCCAGGGGAGTCAGTCCTCGTCTCGAGTGGGGGCATGCACGTGGGCTTTCCTCCGGAGCTGTAGCAGCATTGTCATACTTCCCTTTGCGTGGATCTAGGGATCTGTGGCTTTTCCTCGAGGCTTTCCCACGAGGCTTTTCCACAGGCTGTCCCACGTGCCACCGTGGTGTGAGTGGATCCTCGGCTTGAAAATCGAGGCAATGCAGGGAAAATAGGTTTCCCTGGAATAGACTGAGAAATCTGTGGGCACTCAGGGAATGGTGTCACGACCCTGGAGATCCCTCGTGTTTCCTGTGGGAGAGCGCCTCCTCTTGAGATGCGACCGGAAACCGGGAATTCTTTCCGGACAAACACAGGGAAAGGATTCCACCTCTCGAGCTATGAGGCGGAAACGGGGCTTCTCTGGATGTGGGCAGGACTCTCGTGCTTCCTCTCGAGTGGAGACGGGTACGTCGGGAAACTTCTTGAGTTGCAGCAAGGGTGTGAAGGACCCTTTGGAAATTCCAGAGGCCAGGTTGATTAGCCTCGAGACGCCTCCGCGGAAATGGGCTTCATCTCGCCTGGGAGGGTAGAACCTCCTGGATTTTCTCGAGTTGCCACAGGTGCTCTTGACTTAAGACGAGGACCTCAGGGACCCGCTCTGGTGCCTCAGAAAGGCCAGTCCCCATGCGAGTTGCTAGGGGCCTCTCGGTATTCCTCTCCCGTCGATGCCGGGGCCTAAGACGTTGTGTGGAGACGGTGCCGGAACCTGAAGATTCCTCTCCAGTGCTGACATGGATCTTGGGGTACTTCTGGAGTCTCCACGGGGATTCAGTCCTCGTCTCGACTTAGGTCATGCACGTGCACTTTCCTCCCGAGCTGTAGCAGCAGTGTCATGCTTCCCTTCCCGTGGATGAAGAAATCTGTGGCTTTCATCGAGGGTTTTGCAGGAGGCTTTCCCACGAGGCTTTCCCACAGGGCTGTCCCACGTGCCACCGTGGTGTGAGTCGATCCTCGGCTTGAAAGTCGAGGCAGTGCAGGGAAAACTGGTTTCCCTGGAATGGACTGAGACATCTGTGGGACTCTGGGTATGGTGGGCTCGAGCCTGGAATTCCTCTCGCCTTTCCTGTGGAGAGCGCCTCCTCTTGAGATGCGACGGAAACGCCGGGAATTCTTTCCCGAACACGCAGGGAAAGGATCCCTCCTCTCGAGCTAGGAGGCGGAAACGGGCTCCTCTGGATGTCGGCGGGGAGTCTCGAGCTTTCACTCAAGTGGAGACGGTTATGTCGGGGAACTTCTTGAGTTGCAACAAGTGGGTGATGTACCCTTTGGAAGTTCCAGACGTTAGGTGTGATTAGCCTCGAGAGGCCTCATTGGAAATGGGCTCTACTCGCCTGGAGGGAGAACCTTCTGGATTTTCTCGAGTT
>NW_017210860.1:0-2180 GCF_001704415.2 Capra hircus
CTCGAGAGGAGGAGCACGAGAGTCCCGCCCATATCCAGAGGAGCCCCCGATTCCACCTCCTAGCTCGAGAGGAGGGATCCTTTCCGCGTATTCGGGAAAGAATTCCCGGCATTCCCCGTCAAATCTCAAGAGGAGGCGCTCTCCACAGAAAGGCGAGAGGAACTCCAGGGTCGTGCCACCATTCCCAGAGTCCCCGCCAGATGTCTCAGTCCATTCCAGGGAAACCTTTTTTCCCTGCACTGCCTCAACTTTCAAGCCAAGGATCGACTCACACCACGGTGGCACGTGGGACAGCCCTGTGGGAAAGCCTCGTGGGAAAGCCTCCAGGGAAAGCCACAGATCCCTTGATCCACGCGAAGGGAAGGTGACACTGCTGCTACAGCTCGGAAGGAAGGGCACGTGCATGCCCCACTCGAACGAGGACTGACTCCCTTGGGGAGACTCCAGAAGTACCCCCAAGATCCATATCAGCACTGGAGAGGAATCCTCAGGTTCCGGCACCGACTCCACACCAAGGTCTTAGGCCCCGCATCGACGGGAGAGGAATCCCGAGAGGCCCCGAGCAACTCGCATGGGGACTGGCCTTTCCTGAGGCCACCAGAGCGGGTCCCTGAGGTCCCCGTCGTAAGTCGAGAGCACCTGCCGCAACTCGAGAAAATCCAGGAGGTTCTCATCTCCAGGCGAGATGAGGCCCATTTCCGCTGAGGCGTCTCGAGGCTAATCACACCTAACCTCTGGAACTTCAAAGGTTTTTCACACCCTTCCTGCAACTCAAGAAGTTCCCCGACATACCCGTCTCCACTCGAGAGGAAGCACGAGAGTCCCGCCCACATCCAGAGGATCCCGTTTCCGCCTACTAGCTCGAGAGGAGGGATCCTTTCCCTGAGAGGTCGGGAAAGAATTCCGGCATTCCCGTCGCATCTCAAGAGGAGGCGCTCTCCACAGGAAAGGCGAGAGGAACTCCAGGGTCGTGCCACCATTCCCAGAGTCCCCCAGATGTCTCAGTCCATTCAGGGAAACCTGTTTTCCCTGCACTGCCTCGACTTTCAAGCCAAGGATCGACTCACACCACGGTGGCACGTGGGACAGCCCTGTGGGAAAGCCTCGTGGGAAAGCCTCGTGGGAAGCCTCAAGCGAAAGCCACAGATCCCTTGGTCCACGCCTATGGAATCGTTACACTGCTGCTACAGCTCGGGAGGAAAGCGCACGTGCATGCCCCCACTCGAGACGAGGACTGACTCCCCTGGGGAGACTCCAGAATTACCCAAAGATCCATGTCAGCACTGAAGAGGAATCCTCAGGTTCCGGCACCGACTCCACACAAGCTCTTAGGCCCCGGCATCGACGGGAGAGGAATCCCGAGAAACCACAGAGCAACGCGCATGGGGACTGGCCTTTTCTGAGGCCACCAGAGCGGGTCCCTGTGGTTCCCGACATAAGTCGAGAACTCCTGCCTCAACTCGAGGAAATCCAGGAGGTTTCTCCCCCTCCAGGCGAGATGAGGCCCATTTCCTCTGACGCGTCCCCAGGCTAATCACACCTAACCCTCTGGAACTTCCAAAACGTCCTTCACATCCTTGCTGCAACTTAAGAAGTTCCCCGACATACCCGTCTCCTCTCTAGAGGAAGCACGAGAGTCCCGTCCACATCCAGAGGAGCCCCGTTTCCGCCTCCTAGCTCCAGAGGAGGGATCCTTTCCCTGTGTGGTCGGGAAAGAATTCCCGGAGTTCCCGTCGCATCTCAGGAGGGGGCGCTCTCGACAGGAAAGGCGAGAAGAACTCCAGGGTCGTTCCACCATTCCCAGAGTCCCCCAGAATGTCTCAGTCCATTCCAGGGAAGCCTGTTTTCCCTGCACTGCCTCGACTTTCAAGCCGAGGATCGACTCACACCACGGTGGCACGTGGGACAGCCCTGTGGGAAAGCCTCGAGGGAAAGCCACAGATCCCTTGATCCACGCGAAGGGAAGCGTGACACTGCTGTTACAGCTCGGGATGAAAGCGCACGTGCAAGTCCCCACTCGAGACGAGGACTGACTCCCGTGGGCAAACTCCAGAAGTACCCCAAGATCCATGTCAGCACTGGAGAGGAAACCTCAGGTTCCAGCAGCGACTCCACACAAGATCTTAGCCCCGGCTTCGACGGGAGAGGAATCGCGAGGGGCCCCCGAGCAACTCCCATGG
>NW_017210861.1:0-2180 GCF_001704415.2 Capra hircus
CATGCTGTTCCTTGAATATAGCCTGTGCTTGTAGCTTTCACCTGTGCTGCTGAATCGTGACTTGGAAATGGCCCCTGTTCCATCCCTGTGTGATGGTCATCCTCTGAGTACACACCTCTGGACCCCTACCTGCTCCATAAAGCCGTGCTCACTTCCAGCCTCTCTTCCCATCCCTAGATCCGCACCTAAGAGCCTCTCTGTCACCTCTGCTTGAAGTCATCGCCCTGGAACATTCAGATTCTCCTCTTTTGGCTTTGTATCATGTATTGTTTTAAGATTTTTTTTTTCTTTGATGTGGACCATTTTTAAAGTCTTTATGGAACTTGTTACAATATTATTTCTGTTTTTATGTTTTGAATTTTTGGCTGCAGGGCAGGTGGGATCTTAGTTCCTTGACCGGGATGGAACCCACACCCCCTGCATTGGAGGGTGAAGTCTTAACCACTGAACCATCAGAGAAGTCTCTTGTTTTCTGTTTGTATTGGTCCTCATCTTATTTTTTCTAGGCGCTTATAAAATCCCCAAAGTCGAGGAACCTGTCTTTTCCATTTAAAAAAAAACAGTATGCAGTACAGTGCCCTACACATAGTGGAGACTCATTATTGTCGGAGTGAGAAAAATGAATCTTTCTGTGTGGAGAAACAACTGCTGGGTCAATGAAGGAGGCAGATGGATAGCTTCATTATTCCGGGCTTATCTGCCTTTCTCTTGAGAAAGCCAAGCTAAACTGTGTTTTAAAACATAATGGGGGTCAAGCCCAAAGTTAGCAGAACACTCCAAAATCTCAAAAGGGAGACTGGGTAAGACTGGGAGAATTCTCAGGCTGGGAGGCAAGTCAGGCCAGGCAGCTTAGTATAGCGAGAGAGGACCTATGCCTTTTTTTATTTTTTTAGGTGTTATTTGACTGTACCCAGTTTTTTGCAGCACACATCTTTAGTTGCATGAAAACTCTTGAGTTGTGGCATGTGGGATCTCTACCCTGACAGGGATCGAACCCGGGCCCCCCTGCGTTGGAGTTTCCCAGGTGGCCACTGGAAGCCCCGAGAGCACCTGCTCTTAGGTTTTCACTCTTGGAAGCTCTGTATTAATTCTTTGTGTATATTTAGCAAACTCAGTGGGTATTATCATCTTTTACGCTGTTGTTAAATACATTTTTATAGTTTCATTGACTTAGGGCTGTGCTGGGCCCGCTGCTGCTGTGCGGCTTCCTCTAGTTGCGGTTCGAGGGCCTCCTGTCGCAGTGGCTTCTCCTGTTGCAGAGCACGGGCTCGAGGCATGTGGGCTCAGTAGCTGTGCTCCCAGGCTCTAGAGCATGCGCTTGGTAGTTGCAGTACATGAGCTTAGTTGCCCCACAGCACATGGAATTTCCCCGGCCAGGGTTGAACCCATGTCCCCTGCATTGGTTGGTGGACTTATTACCACTGATCAGTAGGGAGCCCATACACTCTCTTGTCAATAAGAAGAGTAGAGAGCAGTGTAGGGTTATGAAGGTATATGTCTTCTTAAAGCCACAATTCTCAGGTTCAGAACAACATCACTTTTAATTCACTTAAATATTTGAAATGTATACCACACAGAACTCTTGAGATGTAACGTTATTACTAAACTATTTGGCAGTCATTCATTTAAACTGATAACAGCTCCTTGCTGTTTTTACCAGCACTTCGTCTTTCAAGCAGTCAGAGTTCAGGGGGAACAATGGTCCAAGCCACTTAGGTGCTATTGGGTTCCCACCAGGTTCGCCAAGCAGCACCCTGATGGGGAGAATCCCACTGGGGCATGTGTATGAGAATTAGAGACCCACTTCTGCATTTCAAACCAGTGGCTCTGACTGTGGTATTGAGATCCAGGGGTATGTCACAATCAGGCGGGGAGGACCTTAC
Organism: Capra hircus; assembly: GCF_001704415.2. Classification (NCBI taxonomy): domain Eukaryota; kingdom Metazoa; phylum Chordata; class Mammalia; order Artiodactyla; family Bovidae; genus Capra; species Capra hircus. Next base: position 1,884 of record NW_017210861.1, read on the forward strand.
AAGAATTGTGAGCCTAACACACTAAAGCACTGATGTCTGTGACCAGTGATCTCATTGTTCACTTACAGCACATGCACGCTTATCCCCATATTGACAGCAAATTTCTCCACACTTAACTCTATTCTGATACGCTTTCTAGTATGGGAGAGAAGCAGAGGCGTCTGGCTGGGCAGGGGACACACGTGGCCCTCTGAATTCCATGTGAGCTAGAGCCTGGGTCAGGGTAGGAAAATGCAAGAACCATTGGTTTAGGATGTGTTGTAATTGTCTGCTAACCAATAAGGGTCCTTTGGCAAT
>NW_017210862.1:0-2178 GCF_001704415.2 Capra hircus
AGCTAGGAGGCGGAAACGGGGCTCCTCTGGATGTGGCCGGGACTCTCGTGCTTCCTCTGAGTGGAGACGGCTATGTCGGGGAACTTCTTGAGTTGCAGCAAGGGTGTGAAGGAACCTTTGAAGTTCCAGATGTTAGAAACTGATTACCCTCGAGACGCTCAGCGGAAATGGGCCTCATCTCGCCTGGAGTGGAGAACCTCCTGTATTTTCTCGAGTTGCGGCAGGTGCTCTCGACTTACGACGGGGACCTCAGGGACCCGCTCTAGTGGCCTCAGGAAAGGCCAGTCCCCATGCGAGTTGCTCGGGGCCTCTCAGGATTCCTCTCCCGTCGATGCCGGGCCTAAGATCTTGTGTGGAGTCGGTGCCGGAACCTGAGGATTCCTCTCCAGTGCTGACATGGATCTTGGGGTACTTCTGGAGTCTCCCCAGGGGAGTCAGTCCTCGTCTCGAGTGGGGCATGCACGTGCGCTTTCCTCCCGAGCTGTAGCAGCAGTGTCACGCTTCCCTTCGCGTGGATCAAGGGATCTGTGGCTTTCTCGAGGCTTCGAGGCTTTCCACCACGAGGCTTTCCACGAGGCTTCCCACAGGGCTGTCCCACGTGCACCGTGTTGTGAGTCGATCCTCGCTTGAAGTCGAGGCAGTGCGGGAAAACTGGTTTCGCCTGGAATGGACTGAGGCATCTGGGGGACTCTGGGAATTGTGGCAAGACCCTGGAGTTCCTCTCGCCTTTCCTGTGGAGAGAGCGCCTCCTCTTGAGATGCGACGGGAACGCCGGAATTCTTTCCCGACCACGCAGGGAAAGGATCCCTCACTCGAGCTAGGAGGCCGAAACTGGGCTCCTCTGGATGTGGGCGGACTCTCGTGCTTCCTCTTGAGTGGAGACGGGTATGTCGCGGAACTTCTTGAGTTGCAGCAAGGTGTGAAGGACCCTTTGGAAGTTCCAGAGGTTAGGTGTGATTAGCCTCGAGACGCCTCATCGGAAATGAGCCTCATCTCGCCTGGAGGGGAGAACCTCCTGATTTTCTCGAGTTGCAGCAGGTGCTCTCAACTTACGACGGGGACCTCAGGGACCGCTCTCTGGTGGCCTCAGGAAAAGCCAGTCCCCATGCGAGTTGCTCGGGGCCTCACGGGATTCCTCTCCGTCTATGCCGGGGCCTAAGACCTTGTGTGGAGTCGGTGCCGGAATCTGAGCATTCCTCTCCAGTGCTGACATGGATCTTGGGGTACTTCTGTAGTCTCCCCAGTGGTGAAGTCAGTCCCTCGTCTCGAGTGGGGGCATGCACATGTGGTTTCCTCCCCGATCTGTAGCAGCAGTGTCACGCTTCCCTACCCGTGGATCAAGGGATGAGGGGCTTTCCCTCGAGGCTTTCCCACGAGGCTTTCCCACAGAGCTGTCCATGTGCCACCGTGGTGTGAGTCGATCCTCGATTGAAAGTCGAGGCAGTGCAGGAAAACAGGTTTCCCTGAATGGACGGAGACATCTGGTTGACTCTGGGAATGGTGGCACACCCTGGAGTTCCTCTCACTTTCCTGTGGAGATCGCCTCCTTCTTGAGATGCGAGGGAACGCCAGGAATTCTTTCCCGCCACGCAGGGAAAGGATCCACCTCTCGAGATAGGAGACGGAATCGGGGCTCCTCTGGATGTGGCCGGGACTCTCGTGCTTCCTCTGAAGTGGAGACGGCTATGTCGGGGAACTTCTTGAGTTGCAGCAAGGGTGTGAAGGAACCTTTGGAAGTTCCAGATGTTAGAACTGATTACCCTCGAGACGCCTCAGCGGAAATGGGCCTCATCTCGCCTGGAGTGGAGAACCTCCTGTATTTTCTCGAGTTGCGGCAGGTGCTCTCGACTTACGACGGGGACCTCAGGACGCCGCTCTAGTGGCTCAGGAAAGGCCAGTCCCCATGCGAGTTGCTCGGGGCCTCTCAGGATTCCTCTCCCGTCGATGCCGGGGCCTAAGATCTTGTGTGGAGTCGGTGCCGGAACCTGAGGATTCCTCTCCAGTGCTGACATGGATCTTGGGTACTTTGGAGTCTCCCCAGGGGAGTCAGTCCTCGTCTCGAGTGGGGGCATGCACGTGCGCTTTCCTCCCCGAGCTGTAGCAGCAGTGTCACGCTTCCCTTCGCGGTGGATCAAGGGATCTGTGGCTTTCCCTCGAGGCTTTCCACGAGGCTTTCCC